>NC_135134.1:10546580-10849610 GCF_051014445.1 Colletes latitarsis | reverse complement strand
ATTCTTCACATACTTGTTGAACAGATCCCATGTTTTTTCTGGTTTGGATCACGTAGAAATGTGGTACCACACTGAAACAGTCAATTAAACCTGGTTTGATCGATATTTTAGAGGATATCGCATGTTAGGTCTGGATTAGGTCTGGATTAGGTCTGGGATTTGCCCTCTTCAGTCTCATACTTTCGCATTCTTCACAAACTTCTTGAACAGATCCTGGGTTTGTTCTGGTTTGGATCACATTGTAATGTGGTACCACCCAGAATCAGTCGACTAAACCTGGTCACGATCAATATTTTAGAGGATAACGCATGTTAGGTCTAGGTTAGGTCTGGGATTTGCCCTCACCAGGCTCATACTTTCGCATTCTTCGCATACTTTTTGGCCAGATCAGGGGCTTTTTCTGGTTTGGATCACGTAGTAATGTGGTACCAGACTGAAACAGTCGACTAAACCTGGTCACGATCAGTATTTTAGAGGATAACGCATGTTAGGTCTGGATTAGGTCTGGGATTTGCCCTCATCAGCCTCATACTTCCGCATTCTTCACATACCTCTTGAACAGATCCTGGGTTTTTTCTGGTTTGGATCACATAGTAGTGTGGTACCTCACTGAAACAGTCGATTAAACATGGTTTTGATCAATATTTTAGAGGATAACTCATGTTAGGTCAGAGTTGGGTCTAGGATTTGCCCTCATCAGGCTCATACTTTCGCATATTTCTCTTAGTTGTTAGCCAGATCCATTGCTCTTTCTGGTTTGGATCACATAGAAATGTGGTACCACTCTGAAACAGTCAATTAAACCTGGTTTCGATCAATATTTTAGAGGATAACGCATGTTAGGTCTAGGTGAGGCCTTGAATTTGCCCTCATCAGACTCATAATTTCGCATTCTTCACATACTTGTTGAACAGATCCCATTTTTTTGCTGGTTTGGATCACGTAGAAATGTGGTACCACACTGAAACAGTCAATTAAACCTGGTTTCGATCAATATTTTAGAGGATAACGCATGTTAGGTCTGGATTAGGTCTGGATTAGGTCTGGGATTTGCCCTCTTCAGGCTCATACTTTCGCAATCTTCACAAACTTCTTGAACAGATCCTGGGTTTGTTCTGGTTTGGGTCACATAGTAATGTGGTACCACCCAGAAACAGTCGACTAAACCTGGTCACGATCAATATTTTAGAGGATAACGCATGTTAGGTCTAGGTTAGGTCTGGGATTTGCTCTCATCAGGCTCATACTTTCGCATATTTCTCATACTCGATGGCCAGATTCTGGGTTTTTTCTGGTTTTGATCGCGTAGTAGTGTGGTACCACACTGAAACAGTCGACTAAAGCTGGTCTGGGTCAGTATTTTCGAGGATAACGCATGTTAGGTCTGGATTAGGTCTGGATTAGGTCTGGGATTAGCCCTCATCAGTCTCATACTTCCGCATTCTTCAGATACTTCTTGAACAGATCCTGGGTTTTTTCTTGTTTGGATCACATAGTTGTGTGGTACCACACTGAAACAGTCGACTAAACATGGTTTCGATCAATATTTTAGAGGATAACGCATGTTAGGTCTAGGTTAGCCTCGAATATGCCCTCATCAGACTCATAATTTCGCATTCTTCACATACTTGTTGAACAGATCCCATGTTTTTTCTGGTTTGGATCACGTAGAAATGTGGTACCACACTGAAACAGTCGACTAAAGCTGGTCTCGATCAATATTTTAGAGGATAACGCATGTTAGGTCTGGATTAGGTCTGGATTTGGTCTGGGATTTGCCCTCTTCTGTCTCATACTTTCGCAATCTTCACAAACTTCTTGAACAGATCCTGGGTTTGTTCTGGTTTGGATCACATAGTAATGTGGTACCACCCCGAAACAGTCGACTATACCTGGTCACGATCAATATTTTAGAGAATAACGCATGTTAGGTCTAGGTTAGGTCTGGGATTTGCTCTCATCAGGCTCATACTTTCGCATATTTCTCATACTCGATGGCCAGATTCTGGGTTTTTTCTGGTTTTGATCGCGTAGTAGTGTGGTACCACACTGAAACAGTCGACTAAAGCTGGTCTCGATCAGTATTTTCGAGGATAACGCATGTTAGGTCTGGATTAGGTCTGGATTAGGTCTGGGATTTGCCCTCATCAGTCTCATACTTCCGCAATCTTCAGATACTTCTTGAACAGATCCTGGGTTTTTTCTTGTTTGGATCACATAGTAGTGTGGTACCACACTGAACCAGTCGATTAAACATGGTTTCGATCAATATTTTAGAGGATAACGCATGTTAGGTCTAGGTTAGGTCTGGGATTTGCTCTCATCAGGCTCATACTTTCGCATATTTCTCATACTTGATGGCAAGATTCTGGGTTTTTTCTGGTTTTGATCGCGTAGTAATGTGGTATCACACTGAAACAGTCCATTAACCCTGGTCTCGATCAATATTTTAGAGGATAACTAATATTAGGTCAGAGTTGGGTCTAGGATTTGCCCTAATCAGGCTCATACTATCGCATATTTCTCTTAGTTGTTAGCCAGATCCTTTGCTCTTTCTGGTTTGGATCACATAGAAATGTGTTACCACACTGAAACGGTCAATTAAACCTGGTTTCGATCAATATTTTAGAGGATAACGCATGTTAGGTCTAGGTGAGGCCTTGAATTTGCCCTCATCAGACTCATAATTTCGCATTCTTCACATACTTGTTGAACAGATCCCATGTTTTTTCTGGTTTGGATCACGTGGAAATGTGGTACCACACTGAAACAGTCAATTAAACCTGGTTTGACCGATATTTTAGAGGATATCGCATGTTAGGTCTGGATTAGGTCTGGATTAGGTCTGGGATTTGCCCTCTTCAGTCTCATACTTTCGCATTCTTCACAAACTTCTTGAACAGATCCTGGGTTTGTTCTGGTTTGGATCACATAGTATTGTGGTACCACCCAGAATCAGTCGACTAAACCTGGTCACGATCAATATTTTAGAGGATAACGCATGTTAGGTCTAGGTTAGGTCTGGGATTTGCTCTCATCAGGCTCATACTTTGCCATATTTCTCATACTCGATGGCCAGATTCTGGGTTTTGTCTGGTTTTGATCGCGTAGTAGTGTGGTACCACACTGAAACAGTCGACTAAAGCTGGTCTCGATCAGTATTCTCGAGGATAACGCATGTTAGGTCTGGATTAGGTCTGGATTAGGTCTGGGATTTGCCCTCATCAGTCTCATACTTCCGCAATCTTCAGATACTTCTTGAACAGATCCTGGGTTTTTTCTTGTTTGGATCACATAGTAGTGTGGTACCACACTGAACCAGTCGATTAAACATGGTTTCGATCAATATTTTAGAGGATAACGCATGTTAGGTCTAGGTTAGGTCTGGGATTTGCTCTCATCAGGCTCATACTTTCGCATATTTCTCATACTTGATGGCAAGATTCTGGGTTTTTTCTGGTTTTGATCGCGTAGTAATGTGGTATCACACTGAAACAGTCCATTAACCCTGGTCTCGATCAATATTTTAGAGGATAACTCATATTAGGTCAGAGTTGGGTCTAGGATTTGCCCTAATCAGGCTCATACTATCGCATATTTCTCTTAGTTGTTAGCCAGATCCTTTGCTCTTTCTGGTTTGGATCACATAGAAATGTGTTACCACACTGAAACGGTCAATTAAACCTGGTTTCGATCAATATTTTAGAGGATAACGCATGTTAGGTCTAGGTGAGGCCTTGAATTTGCCCTCATCAGACTCATAATTTCGCATTCTTCACATACTTGTTGAACAGATCCCATGTTTTTTCTGGTTTGGATCACGTGGAAATGTGGTACCACACTGAAACAGTCAATTAAACCTGGTTTGATCGATATTTTAGAGGATATCGCATGTTAGGTCTGGATTAGGTCTGGATTAGGTCTGGGATTTGCCCTCTTCAGTCTCATACATCCACATTCTTCACAAACTTCTTGAACAGATCCTGGGTTTGTTCTGGTTTGGATCACATAGTATTGTGGTACCACCCAGAATCAGTCGACTAAACCTGGTCACGATCAATATTTTAGAGGATAACGCATGTTAGGTCTAGGTTAGGTCTGGGATTTGCTCTCATCAGGCTCATACTTTGCCATATTTCTCATACTCGATGGCCAGATTCTGGGTTTTTTCTGGTTTTGATCGCGTAGTAGTGTGGTACCACACTGAAACAGTCGACTAAAGCTGGTCTCGATCAGTATTTTCGAGGATAACGCATGTTAGGTCTGGATTAGGTCTGGATTAGGTCTGGGATTAGCCCTCATCAGTCTCATACTTCCGCATTCTTCAGATACTTCTTGAACAGATCCTGGGTTTCTTCTTGTTTGGATCACATACTTGTGTGGTACCACACTGAAACAGTCGACTAAACATGGTTTCGATCAATATTTTAGAGGATAACGCATGTTAGGTCTAGGTTAGCCTCGAATATGCCCTCATCAGACTCATAATTTCGCATTCTTCACATACTTGTTGAACAGATCCCATGTTTTCTCTGGTTTGGATCACGTAGAAATGTGGTACCACACTGAAACAGTCGACTAAACCTGGTCACGATCAATATTTTAGAGGATAGCGCATGTTAGGTCTGGATTAGGTCTGGGATTTGCCCTCTTCAGTCTCATACTTTCGCATTCTTCACATACTTCTTGAACAGATCCTGGAATTGTTCTGGTTTGGATCACATAGTAACGTGGTACCAACCAGAAACAGTCGATTAAACCAGGTTTCGATCAATATTTTAGATGATAACGCATGTTAGGGCTAGGTTAGGCCTGGGATTTGCCCTCACCAGGCTCATACTTTCGCATCCTTCACATACTTGTAGAACAGATCCTGGGATTTTTCTGCCTTGGATCACGTAGTAATGTGGTACCACACTGAAAGAGACGATTAAACCTGGTTCCGATCAATATTTTTGAGGATAACGCATGCTAGGTCTACGTTAGGTGTGGGATTTGCTCGCATCAGGCTCATACCTTCGCTTATTTCTCCTACTTGATGGCCAGATTCTGGGCTTTTTCTGGTTGGGATCACACAGGAATGTGGTTCCACACTGAAACAGTCCATTAAACCTGGTTTCGATCGATATTTTAGAGGATATCGCATGTTAGGTCAGAGTTGGGTCTAGGATTTGCCCTCATCAGGCTCATACTTTCGCATATTTCTCTTACTTGTTAGCCAGATCCTTTGCTCTTTCTGGTTTGGATCACATAGAAATGTGGGACCACACAGAAACAGTCAATTAAACCTGGTTTCGATCAATATTTTAGAGGATAACGCATGTTAGGTCAAGGTTAGGTCTGGGATTTGCTCTCATCAGGCTCATACTTTCGCATACTTCTCATACTTGATGGCCAGATTCTGGGCTTTTTCTGGTTTGGATCACGTAGTAATGTGGTACCACACTGAAACAGTCGATTAAACATGGTTTTGATCAATATTTTAGAGGATAACGCATGTTAGGTCTGGATTAGGTCTGAATTAGGTCTGGGATTTGCCCCCATCAGTCTCATACTTCCACATTCTTCAGATACCTCTTGAACAGATCCTGGGTTTTTTCTGGTTTGGGTCACATAGTAATGTGGTACCACCCAGAAACAGTCGACTAAACGTGGTCACGATCAATATTTTAGAGGATAACGCATGTTAGGTCTAGGTTAGGTCTGGGATTTGCTCTCATCAGGCTCATACTTTCGCATATTTCTCATACTCGATGGCCAGATTCTGGGTTTTTTCTGGTTTTGATCGCGTAGTAATGTGGTACCACACTGAAGCAGTCGACTAAAGCTGGTCTCGATCAGTATTTTCGAGGATAACGCATGTTAGGTCTGGATTAGGTCTGGATTAGGTCTGAGATTTGCCCTCATCAGTCTCATACTTCCGCATTCTTCAGATACTTCTTGAACAGATCCTGGGTTTTTTCTTGTTTGGATCACATAGTAGCGTGGTACCACACTGAAACAGTCGATTAAACATGGTTTCGATCAATATTTTAGAGGATAACGCATGTTAGGTCTAGGTTAGGCCTTGAATTTGCCCTCATCAGACTCATAATTTCGCATTCTTCACATACTTGTTGAACAGATCCCATGTTTTTTCTGGTTTGGATCACATAGAAATGTGGTACCACACTGAAACAGTCAATTAATCCTGGTTTCGATCAATATTTTAGAGGATAACGCATGTTAGGTCTAGGTGAGGCCTTGAATTTGCCCACATCAGACTCATAATTTCGCATTCTTCACATACTTGTTGAACAGGTCCTGGGATTTTTCAGCTTTGGATCACGTAGTAATGTGGTACCACACTGAAAAAGACGATTAAACCTGGTTCCGATCAATATTTTTGAGGATAACGCATGTTAGGTCTGGATTAGGTCTGGATTAGGTCTGGGATTAGCCCTCATCAGTCTCATACTTCCGCATTCTTCAGATACTTCTTGAACAGATCCTGGGTTTCTTCTTGTTTGGATCACATACTTGTGTGGTACCACACTGAAACAGTCGACTAAACATGGTTTCGATCAATATTTTAGAGGATAACGCATGTTAGGTCTAGGTTAGCCTCGAATATGCCCACTTCAGTCTCATACTTTCGCATTCTTCACAAACTTCTTGAACAGATCCTGGGTTTGTTCTGGTTTGGATCACATAGTAATGTGGTACCACCCAGAAACAGTCGACTAAACGTAGTCACGATCAATATTTTAGAGGATAACGCATGTTAGGTCTAGGTTAGGTCTGGGATTTGCCCTCATCAGACTCATAATTTCGCATTCTTCACATACTTCTTGAACAGATCCTGGGTTTGTTCTGGTTTGGATCACGTATTAATGTGGTACCACATTGAAACACTCGACTAAACCTGGTCTCGATCAGTATTTTAGAGGATAACGCATGTTAGGTCTGGATTAGGTCTGGGATTTGACCTCATCAGGGTCATACTTTCGCCTACTTCGCATACTTCTTGGCCTGATCCTGGGCTTTTTCTGGTTTGGATCTCGTAGTAATGTGGTACCAGACTGAAACAGTCGACTAAACCTGGTCACGATCAGTATTTTAGAGGATAACGCATGTTAGGTCTGGATTAGATCTGGATTCGGTCTGGGATTTGCCCTCATCAGTCTCATACTTCCGCATTCTTCACATACTTCTTGATCAGATCCTGGGTTTTTTCTGGTTTGGATCACACAGTTGTGTGGTACCACCCTGAAACTGTCGATTAAACCAGGTATCGATCAATATTTTAGATGATAACGCCTGTTAGGGCTAGGTTAGGCCTGGGATTTGCCCTCACCAGGCTCATACTTTCGCATTCTTCACATACATGTTCAACAGATCCTGGGATTTTTCTGCTTTGGATCACGTAGTAATGTGGTACCACACTGAAAGAGACGATTAAACCTGGTGCCGATCAATATTTTAGAGGATAACTCATGTTAGGTCAGAGTTGGGTCTAGGATTTGCCCTCATCAGGCTCATACTTTCGCATATTTCTCTTAGTTGTTAGCCAGATCCTTTGCTCTTTCTGGTTTGAATCACATAGAAATGTGGTACCACACTGAAACAGTCAATTAATCCTGGTTTCGATCAATATTTTAGAGGATAACGCATGTTAGGTCTAGGTGAGGCCTTGAATTTGCCCACATCAGACTCATAATTTCGCATTCTTCACATACTTGTTGAACAGGTCCTGGGATTTTTCAGCTTTGGATCACGTAGTAATGTGGTACCACACTGAAAAAGACGATTAAACCTGGTTCCGATCAATATTTTTGAGGATAACGCATGCTAGGTCTACATTAGGTGGGGGATTTGCTCGCATCAGGCTCATACCTTCGTTTATTTCTCATACTTGATGGCCAGATTCTGGACTTGTTCTGGTTGGGATCACACAGTAATGTGGTTCCACACTGAAACAGTCCATTAAACCTGGTTTCGATCGATATTTTAGAGGATATCGCATGTTAGGTCTAGGTTAAGCCTGGGATTTGCCCTCATCAGAGTCATACTTTCGCATACTTCTCATACTTGTTGGCCTGATCCTGGACTTTTTCTGGTTTGGATCACGTAGTAATGTAGTACCAGACTGAAACAGTCGGCTAAACCTGGTCACGATCAGTATGTTATAGGATAACTCATGTTAGGTCAGAGTTGGGTCTAGGATTTGCCCTCATCAGGCTCATACTTTCGCATATTTCTCTTACGTGTTAGCTAGATCCTTTGCTCTTTCTGGTTTGGATCACATAGAAATGGGGTACCACACTGAAGCAGTCAATTAAACCTGGTTTCGATCAATAGTTTAGAGGATAACGCAAGTTAGGTCTGGGATAGGTCTGGGATTTGCCCTCATGAGGCTCATACTTTCACATTTTTCGCATGCTTGTTGGCCAGATCTCGGGCATTTTCAGGTTTGGATCACGTAGTAATGTCGTACCAGACTGAAACAGTCGAATAAACCCGGTCACGATCAGTATTTTAGAGAATAACGCATGTTAGGTCTGGATTAGGTCTGGATTAGGTCTGGGATTTGCCCTCATCAGTCTCATACTTCCGCATTCTTCACATACTTCTTGATCAGATCCTGGGTTTTTTCTGGTTTGGATCACATAGTAGTGTGGTACCTCACTGAAACAGTCGATTAAACATGGTTTTGATCAATATTTTAGTGGATAACTCTTGTTAGGTCAGAGTTGGGTCTAGGATTTGCCCTCATCAGTCTCATACTTCCGCATTCTTCACATACTTCTTGATCAGATCCTGGGTTTTTTCTGGTTTGGATCACACAGTAGTGTGGTACCTCACTGAAACAGTCGATGAAACCTGGTCTCGATCAATATTTTAGAGGATAACGCAAGTGAGGTCTGGAATAGGTCTGGGATTTGCCCTCATGAGGCTCATACTTTCGCATTTTTCACATACATGTTGAACAGATCCTGGGTTTTTTCTGGTTTAGATCACATAGTAGTGTGGTACCACACTGAAACAGTCGATTAAACATGGTTTTGATCAATATTTTAGAGGATAACTCATGTTAGGTCAGAGTTGGGTCTAGGATTTGCCCTCATCAGGCTCATACTTTCGCATATTTCTCTTAGTTGTTAGCCAGATCCTTTGCTCTTTCTGGTTGGGATCACACAGTAATGTGGTTCCACACTGAAACAGTCCATTAAACCTGGTTTCGATCGATATTTTAGAGGATATCGCATGTTAAGTCTAGGTTAAGCCTGGGATTTGCCCTCATCAGGGTCATACTTTCGCATACTTCTCATACTTGTTGGCCTGATCCTGGGCTTTTTCTGGTTTGGATCACGTAGTAATGTGGTACCAGACTGAAACAGTCGACTAGACCTGGTCACGGTCAGTATGTTAGAGGATAACGCATGTTAGGTCTGGATTAGGTCTGGGATTTGCCCTCATCAGTCTCATACTTCCGCATTCTTCACATACTTCTTGATCAGATCCTGGGTTTTTTCTGGTTTGGATCACATATTAGTATGGTACCTGACTGAAACAATCGATTAAACATGGTTTCGATCAATATTTTAGAGGATAACTCATGTTAGGTCAGAGTTGGGTCTAGGATTTGCCCTCATCAGGCTCATACTTTCGCATATTTCTCTTACTTGTTAGCCAGATCCTTTGCTCTTTCTGGTTTGTATCACATAGAAATGTGGGACCACACAGAAACAGTCAATTAAACCTGGTTTCGATCAATATTTTAGAGGATAACGCATGTTAGGTCAAGGTTAGGTCTGGGATTTGCTCTCATCAGGCTCATACTTTCGCATACTTCTCATACTTGATGGCCAGATTCCGGGCTTTTTCTGGTTTGGATCACGTAGTAATGTGGTACCACACTGAAACAGTCGATTAAACATGGTTTTGATCAATATTTTGGAGGATAACGCATGTTAGGTCTGGATTAGGTCTGGATTAGGTCTGGGATTTGCCCTCTTCAGTCTCATACTTTCGCAATCTTCACAAACTTCTTGAACAGATCCTGGGTTTGTTCTGGTTTGGGTCACATAGTAATGTGGTACCACCCAGAAACAGTCGACTAAACCTGGTCACGATCAATATTTTAGTGGATAACGCATGTTAGGTCAAGGTTAGGTCTGGGATTTGCTCCCATCAGGCTCATACTTTCGCATATTTCTCATACCTGATGGCCAGATTCTGAGCTTTTTCTGGTTTGGATCACGTAGTAATGTGGTACCACACTGAAACAGTCGATTAAACATGGTTTTGATGAATATTTTAGAGGATAACGCATGTTAGGTCTGGATTAGGTCTGAATTAGGTCTGGGATTTGCCCCCATCAGTCTCATACTTCCACATTCTTCACATACCTCTTGAACAGATCCTGGGTTTTTTCTGGTTTGGATCACATAGTAGTGTGGTACCACACTGAAACAGTCGATTAAACATGGTTTTGATCAATAGTTTAGAGGATAACACATGTTAGGTCAGAGTTGGGTCTAGGATTTGCCCTCATCAGGCTCATACTTTCGCATATTTCTCTTAGTAGTTAGCCAGATCCTTTGCTCTTTCTGGTTGGGATCACACAGTAATGTGGTTCCACACTGAAACAGTCCATTAAACCTGGTTTCGATCGATATTTTAGAGGATATCGCATGTTAAGTCTAGGTTAAGCCTGGGATTTGCCCTCATCAGGGTCATACTTTCGCATACTTCTCATACTTGTTGGCCTGATCCTGGGCTTTTTCTGGTTTGGATCACGTAGTAATGTGGTACCAGACTGAAACAGTCGACTAGACCTGGTCACGGTCAGTATGTTAGAGGATAACGCATGTTAGGTCTGGATTAGGTCTGGGATTTGCCCTCATCAGTCTCATACTTCCGCATTCTTCACATACTTCTTGATCAGATCCTGGGTTTTTTCTGGTTTGGATCACATATTAGTATGGTACCTGACTGAAACAATCGATTAAACATGGTTTCGATCAATATTTTAGAGGATAACTCATGTTAGGTCAGAGTTGGGTCTAGGATTTGCCCTCATCAGGCTCATACTTTCGCATATTTCTCTTACTTGTTAGCCAGATCCTTTGCTCTTTCTGGTTTGTATCACATAGAAATGTGGGACCACACAGAAACAGTCAATTAAACCTGGTTTCGATCAATATTTTAGAGGATAACGCATGTTAGGTCAAGGTTAGGTCTGGGATTTGCTCTCATCAGGCTCATACTTTCGCATACTTCTCATACTTGATGGCCAGATTCCGGGCTTTTTCTGGTTTGGATCACGTAGTAATGTGGTACCACACTGAAACAGTCGATTAAACATGGTTTTGATCAATATTTTGGAGGATAACGCATGTTAGGTCTGGATTAGGTCTGGATTAGGTCTGGGATTTGCCCTCTTCAGTCTCATACTTTCGCAATCTTCACAAACTTCTTGAACAGATCCTGGGTTTGTTCTGGTTTGGGTCACATAGTAATGTGGTACCACCCAGAAACAGTCGACTAAACCTGGTCACGATCAATATTTTAGAGGATAACGCATGTTAGGTCAAGGTTAGGTCTGGGATTTGCTCCCATCAGGCTCATACTTTCGCATATTTCTCATACCTGATGGCCAGATTCTGAGCTTTTTCTGGTTTGGATCACGTAGTAATGTGGTACCACACTGAAACAGTCGATTAAACATGGTTTTGATGAATATTTTAGAGGATAACGCATGTTAGGTCTGGATTAGGTCTGAATTAGGTCTGGGATTTGCCCCCATCAGTCTCATACTTCCACATTCTTCACATACCTCTTGAACAGATCCTGGGTTTTTTCTGGTTTGGATCACATAGTAGTGTGGTACCACACTGAAACAGTCGATTAAACATGGTTTTGATCAATAGTTTAGAGGATAACACATGTTAGGTCAGAGTTGGGTCTAGGATTTGCCCTCATCAGGCTCATACTTTCGCATATTTCTCTTAGTTGTTAGCCAGATCCTTTGCTCTTTCTGGTTGGGATCACACAGTAATGTGGTTCCACACTGAAACAGTCCATTAAACCTGGTTTCGATCGATATTTTAGAGGATATCGCATGTTAAGTCTAGGTTAAGCCTGGGATTTGCCCTCATCAGGGTCATACTTTCGCATACTTCTCATACTTGTTGGCCTGATCCTGGGCTTTTTCTGGTTTGGATCACGTAGTAATGTGGTACCAGACTGAAACAGTCGACTAGACCTGGTCACGGTCAGTATGTTAGAGGATAACGCATGTTAGGTCTGGATTAGGTCTGGGATTTGCCCTCATCAGTCTCATACTTCCGCATTCTTCACATACTTCTTGATCAGATCCTGGGTTTTTTCTGGTTTGGATCACATATTAGTATGGTACCTGACTGAAACAATCGATTAAACATGGTTTCGATCAATATTTTAGAGGATAACACATGTTAGGTCAGAGTTGGGTCTAGGATTTGCCCTCATCAGGCTCATACTTTCGCATATTTCTCTTAGTTGTTAGCCAGATCCTTTGCTCTTTCTGGTTTGGATCACATTGAAATGTGGGACCACACAGAAACAGTCAATTAAACCTGGTTTCGATCAATATTTTAGAGGATAACGCATGTTAGGTCTAGGTGAGGCCTTGAATTTGCCCTCATCAGACTCATAATTTTGCATTCTTAACATACTTTTTGAACAGATCCCATGTTTTTTCTGGTTTGGATCACGTAGAAATTTGGTACCACACTGAAACAGTCAATTAAACCTGGTTTCGATCAATATTTTAGAGGATAACGCATGTTAGGTATAGGTTAGGTCTGTGATATGCTCTCATCAGGCTCATACTTTCGCTTATTTCTCATACTTGATGGCCAGATTCTGGGTTTTTTCTGGTTTTGATCGCGTAGTAATGTGGTACCACACTGAAACAGTCGACTAAAGCTGGTCTCGATCAGTATTTTCGAGGATAACGCATGTTAGGTCTGGATTAGGTCTGGATTAGGTCTGGGATTTGCCCTCATCAGTCTCATACTTCCGCATTCTTCAGATACTTCTTGAACAGATCCTGGGTTTTTTCTTGTTTGGATCACATAGTAGCGTGGTACCTCACTGAAACAGTCGACTAAACCTGGTCTCGATCAGTATTTTGGAGGATAACGCATGTTAGGTCTGGATTAGGTCTGGGATTTGACCTCATCAGGGTCATACTTTCGCATACTTCTCATACTTCTTGGCCTGATCCTGGGCTTTTTCTGGTTTGAATCCCATAGAAATGTGGTACCACACTGAAACAGTCAATTAAACCTGGTTTCGATCAGTATTTTGGAGGATAACGCATGTTAGGTCTGGATTAGGTCTGGGATTTGACCTCATCAGGGTCATACTTTCGCATACTTCTCATACTTCTTGGCCTGATCCTGGGCTTTTTCTGGTTTGAATCCCATAGAAATGTGGTACCACACTGAAACAGTCAATTAAACCTGGTTTCGATCAATATTTTAGAGGATAACGCATGTTAGGTCTAGGTTAGGCCTTGAATTTGCCCTCATCAGACTCATAATTTCGCATTCTTCACATACTTGTTGAACAGATCCCATGTTTTTTCTGGTTTGGATCACGTAGAAATGTGGTACCACACTGAGACAGTCGACTAAACCTGGTCACGATCAATATTTTAGAGGATAGCGCATGTTAGGTCTATGTTAGGTCTGGGATTTGCCCTCATCAGGCTCATACTTTCGCAATCTTCACAAACTTCTTGAACAGATCCTGGGTTTGTTCTGGTTTGGATCACATAGTAATGTGGTACCACACTGAAACAGTCGACTAAACCTGGTCTCGATCAGTATTTTGGAGGATAACGCATGTTAGGTCTGGATTAGGTCTGGGATTTGACCTCATCAGGGTCATACTTTCGCATACTTCTCATACTTCTTGGCCTGATCCTGGGCTTTTTCTGGTTTGAATCCCATAGAAATGTGGTACCACACTGAAACAGTCAATTAAACCTGGTTTCGATCAATATTTTAGAGGATAACGCATGTTAGGTATAGGTTAGGTCTGTGATATGCTCTCATCAGGCTCATACTTTCGCTTATTTCTCATACTTGATGGCCAGATTCTGGGCTTTTTCTGGTTGGGATCACACAGTAATGTGGTTCCACACTCAAACAGTCCATTAAACCTGGTTTCGATCGATATTTTAGAGGATATCGCATGTTAGCTCTAGGTTAAGCCTGGGATTTGCCCTCATGAGGGTCATACTTTCACATTTTTCGCATACTTGTTGGCCAGATCTCGGGCATTTTCAGGTTTGGATCACGCGGTAATGTGGTATCACACTGAACCAGTCCATTAACCCTGGTCTCGATCAATATTTTAGAGGATAACTCATGTTAGGTCAGAGTTGGGTCTAGGATTTGCCCTCATCAGGCTCATACTTTCGCATATTTCTCTTACTTGTTAGCCAGATCCTTTGCTCTTTCTGGTTTGGATCACATAGAAATGTGGTACCACACTGAAACAGTCAATTAATCCTGGTTTCGATCAATATTTTAGAGGATAACGCATGTTAGGTCTAGGTGAGGCCTTGAATTTGCCCACATCAGACTCATAATTTCGCATTCTTCACATACTTGTTGAACAGGTTCTGGGATTTTTCAGCTTTGGATCACGTAGTAATGTGGTACCACACTGAAAAAGACGATTAAACCTGGTTCCGATCAATATTTTTGAGGATAACGCATGCTAGGTCTATGCTAGGTGGGGGATTTGCTCGCATCAGGCTCATACCTTCGCTTATTTCTCATACTTGATGGCCAGATTCTGGGCTTGTTCTGGTTGGGATCACACAGTAATGTGGTTCCACACTGAAACAGTCCATTAAACCTGGTTTCGATCGATATTTTAGAGGATATCGCATGTTAAGTCTAGGTTAAGCCTGGGATTTGCCCTCATCAGGGTCATACTTTCGCATACTTCTCATACTTGTTGGCCTGATCCTGGGCTTTTTCTGGTTTGGATCACGTAGTAATGTGGTACCAGACTGAAACAGTCGACTAGACCTGGTCACGGTCAGTATGTTAGAGGATAACGCATGTTAGGTCTGGATTAGGTCTGGGATTTGCCCTCATCAGTCTCATACTTCCGCATTCTTCACATACTTCTTGATCAGATCCTGGGTTTTTTCTGGTTTGGATCACATAGTAGTATGGTACCTCACTGAAACAATCGATTAAACATGGTTTCGATCAATATTTTAGATGATAACTCATGTTAGGTCAGAGTTGGGTCTAGGATTTGCCCTCATCAGGCTCATACTTTCGCATACTTCTCATACTTGATGGCCAGATTCTGGGCTTTTTCTGGTTTGGATCACGTAGTAATGTGGTACCACACTGAAACAGTCGATTAAACATGGTTTTGATCAATATTTTGGAGGATAACGCATGCTAGGTCTGGATTAGGTCTGGATTAGGTCTGGGATTTGCCCTCTTCAGTCTCATACTTTCGCAATCTTCACAAACTTCTTGAACAGATCCTGGGTTTGTTCTGGTTTGGGTCACATAGTAATGTGGTACCACCCAGAAACAGTCGACTAAACCTGGTCACGATCAATATTTTAGAGGATAACGCATGTTAGGTCAAGGTTAGGTCTGGGATTTGCTCCCATCAGGCTCATACTTTCGCATATTTCTCATACCTGATGGCCTGATTCTGAGCTTTTTCTGGTTTGGATCACGTAGTAATGTGGTACCACACTGAAACAGTCGATTAAACATGGTTTCGATCAATATTTTAGAGGATAACGCATGTTAGGTCTGGATTAGGTCTGAATTAGGTCTGGGATTTGCCCCCATCGGTCTCATACTTCCACATTCTTCACATACCTCTTGAACAGATCCTGGGTTTTTTCTGGTTTGGATCACATAGTAGTGTGGTACCACACTGAAACAGTCGATTAAACATGGTTTTGATCAATTGTTTAGGGGATAACACATGTTAGGTCAGAGTTGGGTCTAGGATTTGCCCTCATCAGGCTCATACTTTCGCATATTTCTCTTAGTTGTTAGCCAGATCCTTTGCTCTTTCTGGTTTGGATCACATTGAAATGTGGGACCACACAGAAACAGTCAATTAAACCTGGTTTCGATCATTATTTTAGAGGATAACGCATGTTAGGTCTAGGTGAGGCCTTGAATTTGCCCTCATCAGACTCATAATTTTGCATTCTTAACATACTTTTTGAACAGATCCCATGTTTTTTCTGGTTTGGATCACGTAGAAATTTGGTACCACACTGAAACAGTCAATTAAACCTGGTTTCGATCAATATTTTAGGGGATAACGCATGTTAGGTCTGGATTAGATCTGGATTAGGTCTGGGATTTGCCCTCATCAGTCTCATACTTCCGCATTCTTCACATACTTCTTGATCAGATCCTGGGTTTTTTCTGGTTTGGATCACATAGTAGTGTGGTACCACCCAGAAACTGTCGATTAAACCAGGTTTCGATCAATATTTTAGATGATAACGCCTGTTAGGGCTAGGTTAGGCCTGGGATTTGCCCTCACCAGGCTCATACTTTCGCATTCTTCACATACCTCTTGAACAGATCCTGGGTTTTTTCTGGTTTGGATCACATAGTAGTGTGGTACCACACTGAAACAGTCGATTAAACATGGTTTTGATCAATAGTTTAGGGGATAACACATGTTAGGTCAGTGTTGGGTCTAGGATTTGCCCTCATCAGGCTCACACTTTCGCATATTTCTCTTAGTTGTTAGCCAGATCCTTTGCTCTTTCTGGTTTGAATCACATAGAAATGTGGTACCACACTGAAACAGTCAACTAAACCTGGTTTCGATCAATATTTTAGAGGATAACGCATGTTAGGTATAGGTTAGGTCTGTGATATGCTCTCATCAGGCTCATACTTTCGCTTATTTCTCATACTTGTTGGCCAGATCTCGGGCATTTTCAGGTTTGGATCACGCGGTAATGTGGTATCACACTGAACCAGTCCATTAACCCTGGTCTCGATCAATATTTTAGAGGATAACTCATGTTAGGTCAGAGTTGGGTCTAGGATTTGCCCTCATCAGGCTCATACTTTCGCATATTTCTCTTAGATGTTAGCCAGATCCTTTGCTCTTTCTGGTTTGGATCACATAGAAATGTGGTACCACACTGAAACAGTCAATTAAACCTGGTTTCGATCAATATTTTAGAGGATAACGCATGTTAGGTCTAGGTGAGGCCTTGAATTTGCCCTCATCAGACTCATTATTTCGCATTCTTCACATACTTGTTGAACAGATCCCATGATTTTTCTGGTTTGGATCACGTAGAAATGTGGTACCACACTGAAACAGTCAATTAAACCAGGTTTCGATCAATATTTTAGAGGATAACGCATGTTAGGTCTGGATTAGGTCTGGATTAGGTCGGGGATTTGCCCTCTTCAGTCTCATACTTTCGCATACTTCTCATACTTGTTGGCCTGATCCTGGGCTTTTTCTGGTTTGGATCACGTAGTAATGTGGTACCAGACTGAAACAGTCGACTAAACCTGGTCACGATCAGTATGTTAGAGGATAACGCATGTTAGGTCTGGATTAGGTCTGGGATTTGCCCTCATCAGTCTCATACTTCCGCATTCTTCACATACTTCTTGATCAGATCCTGGGTTTTTTCTGGTTTGGATCACATAGTAGTGTGGTACCTCACTGAAACAGTCGATTAAACATGGTTTTGATCAATATTTTAGAGGATAACTCTTGTTAGGTCAGAGTTGGGTCTAGGATTTGCCCTCATCAGTCTCATACTTCCGCATTCTTCACATACTTCTTGATCAGATCCTGGGGTTTTTCTGGTTTGGATCACATAGTAGTGTGGTACCTCACTGAAACAGTCGATGAAACCTGGTCTCGATCAATATTTTAGAGGATAGCGCAAGTGAGGTCTGGAATAGGTCTGGGATTTGCCTTCCTGAGGCTCATACTTTCGCATTTTTCACATACATGTTGAACAGATCCTGGGTTTTTTCTGGTTTAGATCACACAGTAGTGTGGCACCACACTGAAACAGTCGATTAAACATGGTTTCGATCGATATTTTAGAGGATAACTCATGTTAGGTCAGAGTTGGGTCTAGGATTTGCCCTCATCAGGCTCATACTTTCGCATATTTCTCTTAGATGTTAGCCAGATCCTTCGCTCTTTCTGGTTTGGATCACATAGAAATGTGGTACCACACTGAAACAGTCAATTAAACCTGGTTTCGATCAATATTTTAGAGGATAACGCATGTCAGGTCTAGGTGAGGCCTTGAATTTGCCCTCATCAGACTCATAATTTCGCATTCTTCACATACTTGTTGAACAGATCCCATGATTTTTCTGGTTTGGATCACGTAGAAATGTGGTACCACACTGAAACAGTCAATTAAACCAGGTTTCGATCAATATTTTAGAGGATAACGCATGTTAGGTCTGGATTAGGTCTGGATTAGGTCTGGGATTTGCCCTCTTCAGTCTCATACTTCCGCATTCTTCACATACTTCTTGATCAGATCCTGGGTTTTTTCTGGTTTGGATCACATAGTAGTGTGGTACCTCACTGAAACAGTCGATCAAACATGGTTTTGATCAATATTTTAGAGGATAACTCATGTTAGGTCAGAGTTGGGTCTAGGATTTGCCCTCATCAGGCTCATACTTTCGCATATTTCTCTTACTTGTTAGCCAGATCCTTTGCTCTTTCTGGTTTGTATCACATAGAAATGTGGGACCACACAGAAACAGTCAATTAAACCTGGTTTCGATCAATATTTTAGAGGATAACGCATGTTAGGTCAAGGTTAGGTCTGGGATTTGCTCTCATCAGGCTCATACTTTCGCATACTTCTCATACTTGATGGCCAGATTCCGGGCTTTTTCTGGTTTGGATCACGTAGTAATGTGGTACCACACTGAAACAGTCGATTAAACATGGTTTTGATCAATATTTTGGAGGATAACGCATGTTAGGTCTGGATTAGGTCTGGATTAGGTCTGGGATTTGCCCTCTTCAGTCTCATACTTTCGCAATCTTCACAAACTTCTTGAACAGATCCTGGGTTTGTTCTGGTTTGGGTCACATAGTAATGTGGTACCACCCAGAAACAGTCGACTAAACCTGGTCACGATCAATATTTTAGAGGATAACGCATGTTAGGTCAAGGTTAGGTCTGGGATTTGCTCCCATCAGGCTCATACTTTCGCATATTTCTCATACCTGATGGCCAGATTCTGAGCTTTTTCTGGTTTGGATCACGTAGTAATGTGGTACCACACTGAAACAGTCGATTAAACATGGTTTTGATGAATATTTTAGAGGATAACGCATGTTAGGTCTGGATTAGGTCTGAATTAGGTCTGGGATTTGCCCCCATCAGTCTCATACTTCCACATTCTTCACATACCTCTTGAACAGATCCTGGGTTTTTTCTGGTTTGGATCACATAGTAGTGTGGTACCACACTGAAACAGTCGATTAAACATGGTTTTGATCAATAGTTTAGAGGATAACACATGTTAGGTCAGAGTTGGGTCTAGGATTTGCCCTCATCAGGCTCATACTTTCGCATATTTCTCTTAGTTGTTAGCCAGATCCTTTGCTCTTTCTGGTTGGGATCACACAGTAATGTGGTTCCACACTGAAACAGTCCATTAAACCTGGTTTCGATCGATATTTTAGAGGATATCGCATGTTAAGTCTAGGTTAAGCCTGGGATTTGCCCTCATCAGGGTCATACTTTCGCATACTTCTCATACTTGTTGGCCTGATCCTGGGCTTTTTCTGGTTTGGATCACGTAGTAATGTGGTACCAGACTGAAACAGTCGACTAGACCTGGTCACGGTCAGTATGTTAGAGGATAACGCATGTTAGGTCTGGATTAGGTCTGGGATTTGCCCTCATCAGTCTCATACTTCCGCATTCTTCACATACTTCTTGATCAGATCCTGGGTTTTTTCTGGTTTGGATCACATATTAGTATGGTACCTGACTGAAACAATCGATTAAACATGGTTTCGATCAATATTTTAGAGGATAACACATGTTAGGACAGAGTTGGGTCTAGGATTTGCCCTCATCAGGCTCATACTTTCGCATATTTCTCTTAGTTGTTAGCCAGATCCTTTGCTCTTTCTGGTTTGGATCACATTGAAATGTGGGACCACACAGAAACAGTCAATTAAACCTGGTTTCGATCAATATTTTAGAGGATAACGCATGTTAGGTCTAGGTGAGGCCTTGAATTTGCCCTCATCAGACTCATAATTTTGCATTCTTAACATACTTTTTGAACAGATCCCATGTTTTTTCTGGTTTGGATCACGTAGAAATTTGGTACCACACTGAAACAGTCAATTAAACCTGGTTTCGATCAATATTTTAGAGGATAACGCATGTTAGGTATAGGTTAGGTCTGTGATATGCTCTCATCAGGCTCATACTTTCGCTTATTTCTCATACTTGATGGCCAGATTCTGGGTTTTTTCTGGTTTTGATCGCGTAGTAATGTGGTACCACACTGAAACAGTCGACTAAAGCTGGTCTCGATCAGTATTTTCGAGGATAACGCATGTTAGGTCTGGATTAGGTCTGGATTAGGTCTGGGATTTGCCCTCATCAGTCTCATACTTCCGCATTCTTCAGATACTTCTTGAACAGATCCTGGGTTTTTTCTTGTTTGGATCACATAGTAGCGTGGTACCTCACTGAAACAGTCGACTAAACCTGGTCTCGATCAGTATTTTGGAGGATAACGCATGTTAGGTCTGGATTAGGTCTGGGATTTGACCTCATCAGGGTCATACTTTCGCATACTTCTCATACTTCTTGGCCTGATCCTGGGCTTTTTCTGGTTTGAATCCCATAGAAATGTGGTACCACACTGAAACAGTCAATTAAACCTGGTTTCGATCAGTATTTTGGAGGATAACGCATGTTAGGTCTGGATTAGGTCTGGGATTTGACCTCATCAGGGTCATACTTTCGCATACTTCTCATACTTCTTGGCCTGATCCTGGGCTTTTTCTGGTTTGAATCCCATAGAAATGTGGTACCACACTGAAACAGTCAATTAAACCTGGTTTCGATCAATATTTTAGAGGATAACGCATGTTAGGTCTAGGTTAGGCCTTGAATTTGCCCTCATCAGACTCATAATTTCGCATTCTTCACATACTTGTTGAACAGATCCCATGTTTTTTCTGGTTTGGATCACGTAGAAATGTGGTACCACACTGAGACAGTCGACTAAACCTGGTCACGATCAATATTTTAGAGGATAGCGCATGTTAGGTCTATGTTAGGTCTGGGATTTGCCCTCATCAGGCTCATACTTTCGCAATCTTCACAAACTTCTTGAACAGATCCTGGGTTTGTTCTGGTTTGGATCACATAGTAATGTGGTACCACACTGAAACAGTCGACTAAACCTGGTCTCGATCAGTATTTTGGAGGATAACGCATGTTAGGTCTGGATTAGGTCTGGGATTTGACCTCATCAGGGTCATACTTTCGCATACTTCTCATACTTCTTGGCCTGATCCTGGGCTTTTTCTGGTTTGAATCCCATAGAAATGTGGTACCACACTGAAACAGTCAATTAAACCTGGTTTCGATCAATATTTTAGAGGATAACGCATGTTAGGTATAGGTTAGGTCTGTGATATGCTCTCATCAGGCTCATACTTTCGCTTATTTCTCATACTTGATGGCCAGATTCTGGGCTTTTTCTGGTTGGGATCACACAGTAATGTGGTTCCACACTCAAACAGTCCATTAAACCTGGTTTCGATCGATATTTTAGAGGATATCGCATGTTAGCTCTAGGTTAAGCCTGGGATTTGCCCTCATGAGGGTCATACTTTCACATTTTTCGCATACTTGTTGGCCAGATCTCGGGCATTTTCAGGTTTGGATCACGCGGTAATGTGGTATCACACTGAACCAGTCCATTAACCCTGGTCTCGATCAATATTTTAGAGGATAACTCATGTTAGGTCAGAGTTGGGTCTAGGATTTGCCCTCATCAGGCTCATACTTTCGCATATTTCTCTTACTTGTTAGCCAGATCCTTTGCTCTTTCTGGTTTGGATCACATAGAAATGTGGTACCACACTGAAACAGTCAATTAATCCTGGTTTCGATCAATATTTTAGAGGATAACGCATGTTAGGTCTAGGTGAGGCCTTGAATTTGCCCACATCAGACTCATAATTTCGCATTCTTCACATACTTGTTGAACAGGTTCTGGGATTTTTCAGCTTTGGATCACGTAGTAATGTGGTACCACACTGAAAAAGACGATTAAACCTGGTTCCGATCAATATTTTTGAGGATAACGCATGCTAGGTCTATGCTAGGTGGGGGATTTGCTCGCATCAGGCTCATACCTTCGCTTATTTCTCATACTTGATGGCCAGATTCTGGGCTTGTTCTGGTTGGGATCACACAGTAATGTGGTTCCACACTGAAACAGTCCATTAAACCTGGTTTCGATCGATATTTTAGAGGATATCGCATGTTAAGTCTAGGTTAAGCCTGGGATTTGCCCTCATCAGGGTCATACTTTCGCATACTTCTCATACTTGTTGGCCTGATCCTGGGCTTTTTCTGGTTTGGATCACGTAGTAATGTGGTACCAGACTGAAACAGTCGACTAGACCTGGTCACGGTCAGTATGTTAGAGGATAACGCATGTTAGGTCTGGATTAGGTCTGGGATTTGCCCTCATCAGTCTCATACTTCCGCATTCTTCACATACTTCTTGATCAGATCCTGGGTTTTTTCTGGTTTGGATCACATAGTAGTATGGTACCTCACTGAAACAATCGATTAAACATGGTTTCGATCAATATTTTAGATGATAACTCATGTTAGGTCAGAGTTGGGTCTAGGATTTGCCCTCATCAGGCTCATACTTTCGCATACTTCTCATACTTGATGGCCAGATTCTGGGCTTTTTCTGGTTTGGATCACGTAGTAATGTGGTACCACACTGAAACAGTCGATTAAACATGGTTTTGATCAATATTTTGGAGGATAACGCATGCTAGGTCTGGATTAGGTCTGGATTAGGTCTGGGATTTGCCCTCTTCAGTCTCATACTTTCGCAATCTTCACAAACTTCTTGAACAGATCCTGGGTTTGTTCTGGTTTGGGTCACATAGTAATGTGGTACCACCCAGAAACAGTCGACTAAACCTGGTCACGATCAATATTTTAGAGGATAACGCATGTTAGGTCAAGGTTAGGTCTGGGATTTGCTCCCATCAGGCTCATACTTTCGCATATTTCTCATACCTGATGGCCTGATTCTGAGCTTTTTCTGGTTTGGATCACGTAGTAATGTGGTACCACACTGAAACAGTCGATTAAACATGGTTTCGATCAATATTTTAGAGGATAACGCATGTTAGGTCTGGATTAGGTCTGAATTAGGTCTGGGATTTGCCCCCATCGGTCTCATACTTCCACATTCTTCACATACCTCTTGAACAGATCCTGGGTTTTTTCTGGTTTGGATCACATAGTAGTGTGGTACCACACTGAAACAGTCGATTAAACATGGTTTTGATCAATTGTTTAGGGGATAACACATGTTAGGTCAGAGTTGGGTCTAGGATTTGCCCTCATCAGGCTCATACTTTCGCATATTTCTCTTAGTTGTTAGCCAGATCCTTTGCTCTTTCTGGTTTGGATCACATTGAAATGTGGGACCACACAGAAACAGTCAATTAAACCTGGTTTCGATCATTATTTTAGAGGATAACGCATGTTAGGTCTAGGTGAGGCCTTGAGTTTGCCCTCATCAGACTCATAATTTTGCATTCTTAACATACTTTTTGAACAGATCCCATGTTTTTTCTGGTTTGGATCACGTAGAAATTTGGTACCACACTGAAACAGTCAATTAAACCTGGTTTCGATCAATATTTTAGGGGATAACGCATGTTAGGTCTGGATTAGATCTGGATTAGGTCTGGGATTTGCCCTCATCAGTCTCATACTTCCGCATTCTTCACATACTTCTTGATCAGATCCTGGGTTTTTTCTGGTTTGGATCACATAGTAGTGTGGTACCACCCAGAAACTGTCGATTAAACCAGGTTTCGATCAATATTTTAGATGATAACGCCTGTTAGGGCTAGGTTAGGCCTGGGATTTGCCCTCACCAGGCTCATACTTTCGCATTCTTCACATACCTCTTGAACAGATCCTGGGTTTTTTCTGGTTTGGATCACATAGTAGTGTGGTACCACACTGAAACAGTCGATTAAACATGGTTTTGATCAATAGTTTAGGGGATAACACATGTTAGGTCAGTGTTGGGTCTAGGATTTGCCCTCATCAGGCTCACACTTTCGCATATTTCTCTTAGTTGTTAGCCAGATCCTTTGCTCTTTCTGGTTTGAATCACATAGAAATGTGGTACCACACTGAAACAGTCAACTAAACCTGGTTTCGATCAATATTTTAGAGGATAACGCATGTTAGGTATAGGTTAGGTCTGTGATATGCTCTCATCAGGCTCATACTTTCGCTTATTTCTCATACTTGTTGGCCAGATCTCGGGCATTTTCAGGTTTGGATCACGCGGTAATGTGGTATCACACTGAACCAGTCCATTAACCCTGGTCTCGATCAATATTTTAGAGGATAACTCATGTTAGGTCAGAGTTGGGTCTAGGATTTGCCCTCATCAGGCTCATACTTTCGCATATTTCTCTTAGATGTTAGCCAGATCCTTTGCTCTTTCTGGTTTGGATCACATAGAAATGTGGTACCACACTGAAACAGTCAATTAAACCTGGTTTCGATCAATATTTTAGAGGATAACGCATGTTAGGTCTAGGTGAGGCCTTGAATTTGCCCTCATCAGACTCATTATTTCGCATTCTTCACATACTTGTTGAACAGATCCCATGATTTTTCTGGTTTGGATCACGTAGAAATGTGGTACCACACTGAAACAGTCAATTAAACCAGGTTTCGATCAATATTTTAGAGGATAACGCATGTTAGGTCTGGATTAGGTCTGGATTAGGTCGGGGATTTGCCCTCTTCAGTCTCATACTTTCGCATACTTCTCATACTTGTTGGCCTGATCCTGGGCTTTTTCTGGTTTGGATCACGTAGTAATGTGGTACCAGACTGAAACAGTCGACTAAACCTGGTCACGATCAGTATGTTAGAGGATAACGCATGTTAGGTCTGGATTAGGTCTGGGATTTGCCCTCATCAGTCTCATACTTCCGCATTCTTCACATACTTCTTGATCAGATCCTGGGTTTTTTCTGGTTTGGATCACATAGTAGTGTGGTACCTCACTGAAACAGTCGATTAAACATGGTTTTGATCAATATTTTAGAGGATAACTCTTGTTAGGTCAGAGTTGGGTCTAGGATTTGCCCTCATCAGTCTCATACTTCCGCATTCTTCACATACTTCTTGATCAGATCCTGGGGTTTTTCTGGTTTGGATCACATAGTAGTGTGGTACCTCACTGAAACAGTCGATGAAACCTGGTCTCGATCAATATTTTAGAGGATAGCGCAAGTGAGGTCTGGAATAGGTCTGGGATTTGCCTTCCTGAGGCTCATACTTTCGCATTTTTCACATACATGTTGAACAGATCCTGGGTTTTTTCTGGTTTAGATCACACAGTAGTGTGGCACCACACTGAAACAGTCGATTAAACATGGTTTCGATCGATATTTTAGAGGATAACTCATGTTAGGTCAGAGTTGGGTCTAGGATTTGCCCTCATCAGGCTCATACTTTCGCATATTTCTCTTAGATGTTAGCCAGATCCTTCGCTCTTTCTGGTTTGGATCACATAGAAATGTGGTACCACACTGAAACAGTCAATTAAACCTGGTTTCGATCAATATTTTAGAGGATAACGCATGTCAGGTCTAGGTGAGGCCTTGAATTTGCCCTCATCAGACTCATAATTTCGCATTCTTCACATACTTGTTGAACAGATCCCATGATTTTTCTGGTTTGGATCACGTAGAAATGTGGTACCACACTGAAACAGTCAATTAAACCAGGTTTCGATCAATATTTTAGAGGATAACGCATGTTAGGTCTGGATTAGGTCTGGATTAGGTCTGGGATTTGCCCTCTTCAGTCTCATACTTCCGCATTCTTCACATACTTCTTGATCAGATCCTGGGTTTTTTCTGGTTTGGATCACATAGTAGTGTGGTACCTCACTGAAACAGTCGATCAAACATGGTTTTGATCAATATTTTAGAGGATAACTCATGTTAGGTCAGAGTTGGGTCTAGGATTTGCCCTCATCAGGCTCATACTATCGCATATTTCTCTTACTTGTTAGCCAGATCCTTTGCTCTTTCTGGTTTGGATCACATAGAAATGTGGGACCACACAGAAACTGTCAAGTAAACCTGGTTTCGATCAATATTTTAGAGGATAACGCATGTTAGGTCAAGGTTAGGTCTGGGATTTGCTCTCATCAGGCTCATACTTTAGCATATTTCTCATACTTGATGGCCAGATTCTGGGCTTTTTCTGGTTTTGATCACGTAGTAATGTGGTACCACACTGAAACAGTCGACTAAACCTGCTCTCGATCAGTATTTTAGAGGATAACGCATGTTAGGTCTGGATTAGGTCTGGATTAGGTCTGGGATTTGCCCTCATGAGTCTCATACTTCCGCATTCTTCACATACTTCTTGAACAGACCCTGGGTTTTTTCTGGTTTGGATCACATAGTAGTGGTACCACACTGAAACAGTCAATTAAACCTGGTTCGATCAATATTTCAGAGGATAACGCATGTTAGGTCTAGGTTAGGCCTTGAATTTGCCCTCATCAGACTCATAATTTCGCATTCCTCACATTCTCGTTGAACAGAGCCCATGTTTTTTCTGGTTTGGATCACGTAGAAATGTGGTACCACACTGAAACAGTCGACTAAATCTGGTCTCGATCAGTATTTTCGAGGATAACGCATGTTAGGCCTGGATTAGGTCTGGATTAGGTCTGGGATTTGCCCTCATCAGTCTCATACTTCCGCATTCTTCAGATACTTCTTGAACAGATCCTGGGTTTTTTCTTGTTTGGATCACATAGTAGCGTGGTACCACACTGAAACAGTCGATTAAACATGGTTTCGATCAATATTTTAGAGCATAACGCATGTTAGGTCTAGGTTAGGCCTTGAATTTGCCCTCATCAGACTCATAATTTCGCATTCCTCACATTCTTGTTGAACAGATCCCATGTTTTTTCTGGTTTGGATCAGGTAGAAATGTGGTACCACACTGAAACAGTCAATTAAATCTGGTTTCGATCAATATTTTAGAGGATAACTCATGTTAGAACAGAGTTGGGTCTAGGATTTGCCCTCATCAGGCGCATACTTTCGCATATTTCTCTTACTTGTTAGCCAGATCCTTTGCTCTTTCTTGTTTGGATCACATAGAAATGTGGTACCACACTGAAACAGTCAATTAAACCTGGTTTCCGTCAATATTTTAGAGGATAACGCATGTTAGGTCTGGATTAGGTCTGGATTAGGTCTGGGATTTGCCCACTTCAGTCTCATACTTTCGCATTCTTCACAAACTTCTTGAACAGATCCTGGGTTTGTTCTGGTTTGGATCACATAGTAATGTGGTACCACCCAGAAACAGTCGACTAAACGTAGTCACGATCAATATTTTAGAGGATAACGCATGTTAGGTCTAGGTTAGGTCTGGGATTTGCCCTCATCAGACTCATAATTTCGCATTCTTCACATACTTCTTGAACAGATCCTGGGTTTGTTCTGGTTTGGATCACGTAGTAATGTGGTACCACACTGAAACAGTCGACTAAACCTGGTCTCGATCAGTATTTTAGAGGATAACGCATGTTAGGTCTGGATTAGGTCTGGGATTTGACCTCATCAGGGTCATACTTTCGCATACTTCTCATACTTCTTGGCCTGATCCTGGGCTTTTTCTGGTTTGGATCACGTAGTAATGTGGTACCAGACTGAAACAGTGGACTAAACCTGGTCACGATCAGTATTTTAGAGGATAACGCATGTTAGGTCTGGATTAGATCTGGATTAGGTCTGGGATTTGCCCTCATCAGTCTCATACTTCCGCATTCTTCACATACTTCTTGATCAGATCCTGGGTTTTTTCTGGTTTGGATCACATAGTAGTGTGGTACCACCCAGAAACTGTCGATTAAACCAGGTTTCGATCAATATTTTAGATGATAACGCCTGTTAGGGCTAGGTTAGGCCTGGGATTTGCCCTCACCTGGCTCATACTTTCGCATTCTTCACATACATGTTCAACAGATCCTGGGATTTTTCTGCTTTGGATCACGTAGTAATGTGGTACCACACTGAAAGAGACGATTAAACCTGGTTCCGATCAATATTTTAGAGGATAACTCATGTTAGGTCAGAGTTGGGTCTAGGATTTGCCCTCATCAGGCTCATACTTTCGCATATTTCTCTTAGTTGTTAGCCAGATCCTTTGCTCTTTCTGGTTTGAATCACATAGAAATGTGGTACCACACTGAAACAGTCAATTAAACCTGGTTTCGATCAATATTTTAGAGGATAACGCATGTTAGGTCTAGGTTAGGTCTGTGATATGCTCTCATCAGGCTCATACCTTCGCTTATTTCTCATACTTGATGGCCAGATTCTGGGCTTTTTCTGGTTGGGATCACACAGTAATGTGGTTCCACACTGAAACAGTCCATTAAACCTGGTTTCGATCGATATTTTAGAGGATATCGCATGTTAAGTCTAGGTTAAGCCTGGGATTTGCCCTCATCAGGGTCATACTTTCGCATACTTCTCATACTTGTTGGCCTGATCCTGGGCTTTTTCTGGTTTGGATCACGTAGTAATGTGGTACCATACTGAAACAGTCGATTAAACATGGTTTTAATCAATATTTTAGAGGATAACTCATGTTAGGTCAGAGTTGGGTCTAGGATTTGCCGTCATCAGGCTCATACTTTCGCATGTTTCTCTTAGTTGTTAGCCAGATCCTTTGCTCTTTCTGGTTTGGATCATATAGAAATGTGGTACCACACTGAAACAGTCAATTAATCCTGGTGTCGATCAATATTTTAGAGGATAACGCATGTTAGGTCTAGGTGAGGCCTTGAATTTGTCCACATCAGACTCATAATTTCGCATTCTTCACATACTTGTTGAACAGGTCCTGGGATTTTTCAGCTTTGGATCAGGTAGTAATGTGGTACCACACTGAAAAAGACGATTAAACCTGGTTCCGATCAATATTTTTGAGGATAACGCATGCTAGGTCTATGTTAGGTGGGGGATTTGCTCGCATCAGGCTCATACCTTCGCTTATTTCTCATACTTGATGGCCAGATTCTGGGCTTGTTCTGGTTGGGATCACACAGTAATGTGGTTCCACACTGAAACAGTCCATTAAACCTGGTTTCGATTGATATTTTAGAGGATATCGCATGTTAAGTCTAGGTTAAGCCTGGGATTTGCCCTCATCAGTCTCATACTTCCGCATTCTTCACATACTTCTTGATCAGATCCTGGGTTTTTTCTGGTTTGGATCACATAGTAGTGTGGTACCTCACTGAAACAGTCGATTAAACATGGTTTTGATCAATATTTTAGAGGATAACTCTTGTTCGGTCAGAGTTGGGTCTAGGATTTGCCCTCATCAGTCTCATACTTCCGCATTCTTCACATACTTCTTGATCAGATCCTGGGTTTTTTCTGGTTTGGATCACATAGTAGTGTGGTACCTCACTGAAACAGTCGATTAAACATGGTTTTAATCAATATTTTAGAGGATAACTCATGTTGGGTCAGAGTTGGGTCTAGGATTTGCCCTCATCAGGCTCATACTTTCGCATATTTCTCTTAGTTGTTAGCCAGATCCTTTGCTCTTTCTGGTTTGGATCATATAGAAATGTGGTACCACACTGAAACAGTCAATTAATCCTGGTTTCGATCAATATTTTAGAGGATAACGCATGTTAGGTCTAGGTGAGGCCTTGAATTTGTCCACATCAGACTCATAATTTCGCATTCTTCACATACTTGTTGAACAGGTCCTGGGATTTTTCAGCTTTGGATCACGTAGTAATGTGGTACCACACTGAAAAAGACGATTAAACCTGGTTCCGATCAATATTTTTGAGGATAACGCATGCTAGGTCTATGTTAGGTGGGGGATTTGCTCGCATCAGGCTCATACCTTCGCTTATTTCTCATACTTGATGGCCAGATTCTGGGCTTGTTCTGGTTGGGATCACACAGTAATGTGGTTCCACACTGAAACAGTCCATTAAACCTGGTTTCGATTGATATTTTAGAGGATATCGCATGTTAAGTCTAGGTTAAGCCTGGGATTTGCCCTCATCAGGGTCATACTTTCACATACTTCTCATACTTGTTGGTCTGATCCTGGGCTTTTTCTGGTTTGGATCACGTAGTAATGTGGTACCAGACTGAAACAGTCGACTAAACCTGGTCACGGTCAGTATGTTAGAGGATAACGCATGTTAGGTCTGGATTAGGTCGGGGATTTGTCCTCATCAGTCTCATACTTCCGCATTCTTCACATACTTCTTGATCAGATCCTGGGTTTTTTCTGGTTTGGATCACATAGTAGTATGGTACCTCACTGAAACAATCGATTAAACATGGTTTCGATCAATATTTTAGAGGATAACTCATGTTAGGTCAGAGTTGGGTCTAGGATTTGCCCTCATCAGGCTCATACTTTCGCATATTTCTCTTAGATGTTAGCCAGATCCTTTGCTCTTTCTGGTTTGGATCACATAGAAATGTGGTGCCACACTGAAACAGTCAATTAAACCTGGTTTCGATCAATATTTTAGAGGATAACGCATGTTAGGTCTAGGTGAGGCCTTGAATTTGCCCTCATCAGACACATAATTTCGCATTCTTCACATACTTGTTGAGCAGATCCCATGTTTTTTCTGGTTTGGATCACGTAGAAATGTGGCACCACACTGAAACAGTCAATTAAACCAGGTTTCGATCAATATTTTAGAGGATAACGGATGTTAGGTCTGGATTAGGTCTGGGATTTGCTCTCATCAGGCTCATACTTTCGCATATTTCTCATACTTGATGGCCAGATTCTGGGTTTTTTCAGGTTTTGATCGCGTAGGAATGTGGTACCACACTGAAACAGTCAATTAAACCTGGTTTCGATCAATATTTTAGAGGATAACTCACGTTAGGTCAGAGTTGGGTCTAGGATTTGCCCTCATCAGTCTCATACTTCCGCATTCTTCACATACTTCTTGATCAGATCCTGGGTTTTTTCTGGTTTGGATCACATAGTAGTGTGGTACCTCACTGAAACAGTCGATTAAACATGGTTTTAATCAATATTTTAGAGGATAACTCATGTTGGGTCAGAGTTGGGTCTAGGATTTGCCCTCATCAGGCTCATACTTTCGCATATTTCTCTTAGTTGTTAGCCAGATCCTTTGCTCTTTCTGGTTTGGATCATATAGAAATGTGGTACCACACTGAAACAGTCAATTAATCCTGGTTTCGATCAATATTTTAGAGGATAACGCATGTTAGGTCTAGGTGAGGCCTTGAATTTGTCCACATCAGACTCATAATTTCGCATTCTTCACATACTTGTTGAACAGGTCCTGGGATTTTTCAGCTTTGGATCACGTAGTAATGTGGTACCACACTGAAAAAGACGATTAAACCTGGTTCCGATCAATATTTTTGAGGATAACGCATGCTAGGTCTATGTTAGGTGGGGGATTTGCTCGCATCAGGCTCATACCTTCGCTTATTTCTCATACTTGATGGCCAGATTCTGGGCTTGTTCTGGTTGGGATCACACAGTAATGTGGTTCCACACTGAAACAGTCCATTAAACCTGGTTTCGATTGATATTTTAGAGGATATCGCATGTTAAGTCTAGGTTAAGCCTGGGATTTGCCCTCATCAGGGTCATACTTTCACATACTTCTCATACTTGTTGGCCTGATCCTGGGCTTTTTCTGGTTTGGATCACGTAGTAATGTGGTACCAGACTGAAACAGTCGACTAAACCTGGTCACGGTCAGTATGTTAGAGGATAACGCATGTTAGGTCTGGATTAGGTCGGGGATTTGTCCTCATCAGTCTCATACTTCCGCATTCTTCACATACTTCTTGATCAGATCCTGGGTTTTTTCTGGTTTGGATCACATAGTAGTATGGTACCTCACTGAAACAATCGATTAAACATGGTTTCGATCAATATTTTAGAGGATAACTCATGTTAGGTCAGAGTTGGGTCTAGGATTTGCCCTCATCAGGCTCATACTTTCGCATATTTCTCTTAGATGTTAGCCAGATCCTTTGCTCTTTCTGGTTTGGATCACATAGAAATGTGGTGCCACACTGAAACAGTCAATTAAACCTGGTTTCGATCAATATTTTAGAGGATAACGCATGTTAGGTCTAGGTGAGGCCTTGAATTTGCCCTCATCAGACACATAATTTCGCATTCTTCACATACTTGTTGAGCAGATCCCATGTTTTTTCTGGTTTGGATCACGTAGAAATGTGGCACCACACTGAAACAGTCAATTAAACCAGGTTTCGATCAATATTTTAGAGGATAACGGATGTTAGGTCTGGATTAGGTCTGGGATTTGCTCTCATCAGGCTCATACTTTCGCATATTTCTCATACTTGATGGCCAGATTCTGGGTTTTTTCAGGTTTTGATCGCGTAGGAATGTGGTACCACACTGAAACAGTCAATTAAACCTGGTTTCGATCAATATTTTAGAGGATAACTCACGTTAGGTCAGAGTTGGGTCTAGGATTTGCCCTCATCAGGCTCATACTTTCGCATATTTCTCTTACTTGTTAGCCAGATCCTTTGCTCTTTCTGGTTTGGATCACATAGAAATGTGGTACCACACTGAAACAGTCAATTAAACCTGGTTTCCGTCAATATTTTAGAGGATAACGCATGTTAGGTCTGGATTAGGTCTGGATTAGGTCTGGGATTTGCCCACTTCAGTCTCATACTTTCGCATTCTTCACAAACTTCTTGAACAGATCCTGGGTTTGTTCTGGTTTGGATCACATAGTAATGTGGTACCACCCAGAAACAGTCGACTAAACGTAGTCACGATCAATATTTTAGAGGATAACGCATGTTAGGTCTAGGTTAGGTCTGGGATTTGCCCTCATCAGACTCATAATTTCGCATTCTTCACATACTTCTTGAACAGATCCTGGGTTTGTTCTGGTTTGGATCACGTAGTAATGTGGTTCCACATTGAAACACTCGACTAAACCTGGTCTCGATCAGTATTTTAGAGGATAACGCATGTTAGGTCTGGATTAGGTCTGGGATTTGACCTCATCAGGGTCATACTTTCGCCTACTTCGCATACTTCTTGGCCTGATCCTGGGCTTTTTCTGGTTTGGATCTCGTAGTAATGTGGTACCAGACTGAAACAGTCGACTAAACCTGGTCACGATCAGTATTATAGAGGATAACGCATGTTAGGTCTGGATTAGATCTGGGTTCGGTCTGGGATTTGCCCTCATCAGTCTCATACTTCCGCATTCTTCACATACTTCTTGATCAGATCCTGGGTTTTTTCTGGTTTGGATCACACAGTAGTGTGGTACCACCCAGAAACTGTCGATTAAACCAGGTTTCGATCAATATTTTAGATGATAACGCCTGTTAGGGCTAGGTTAGGCCTGGGATTTGCCCTCACCAGGCTCATACTTTCGCATTCTTCACATACATGTTCAACAGATCCTGGGATTTTTCTGCATTGGATCACGTAGTAATGTGGTACCACACTGAAAGAGACGATTAAACCTGGTGCCGATCAATATTTTAGAGGATAACTCATGTTAGGTCTATGTTAGGTGGGGGATTTGCTCGCATCAGGCTCATACCTTCGCTTATTTCTCATACTTGATGGCCAGATTCTGGGCTTGTTCTGGTTGGGATCACACAGTAATGTGGTTCCACACTGAAACAGTCCATTAAACCTGGTTTCGATTGATATTTTAGAGGATATCGCATGTTAAGTCTAGGTTAAGCCTGGGATTTGCCCTCATCAGGGTCATACTTTCACATACTTCTCATACTTGTTGGCCTGATCCTGGGCTTTTTCTGGTTTGGATCACGTAGTAATGTGGTACCAGACTGAAACAGTCGACTAAACCTGGTCACGGTCAGTATGTTAGAGGATAACGCATGTTAGGTCTGGATTAGGTCGGGGATTTGTCCTCATCAGTCTCATACTTCCGCATTCTTCACATACTTCTTGATCAGATCCTGGGTTTTTTCTGGTTTGGATCACATAGTAGTATGGTACCTCACTGAAACAATCGATTAAACATGGTTTCGATCAATATTTTAGAGGATAACTCATGTTAGGTCAGAGTTGGGTCTAGGATTTGCCCTCATCAGGCTCATACTTTCGCATATTTCTCTTAGATGTTAGCCAGATCCTTTGCTCTTTCTGGTTTGGATCACATAGAAATGTGGTGCCACACTGAAACAGTCAATTAAACCTGGTTTCGATCAATATTTTAGAGGATAACGCATGTTAGGTCTAGGTGAGGCCTTGAATTTGCCCTCATCAGACACATAATTTCGCATTCTTCACATACTTGTTGAGCAGATCCCATGTTTTTTCTGGTTTGGATCACGTAGAAATGTGGTACCACACTGAAACAGTCAATTAAACCAGGTTTCGATCAATATTTTAGAGGATAACGGATGTTAGGTCTGGATTAGGTCTGGGATTTGCTCTCATCAGGCTCATACTTTCGCATATTTCTCATACTTGATGGCCAGATTCTGGGTTTTTTCAGGTTTTGATCGCGTAGGAATGTGGTACCACACTGAAACAGTCAATTAAACCTGGTTTCGATCAATATTTTAGAGGATAACTCACGTTAGGTCAGAGTTGGGTCTAGGATTTGCCCTCATCAGGCTCATACTTTCGCATATTTCTCTTACTTGTTAGCCAGATCCTTTGCTCTTTCTGGTTTGGATCACATAGAAATGTGGTACCACACTGAAACAGTCAATTAAACCTGGTTTCCGTCAATATTTTAGAGGATAACGCATGTTAGGTCTGGATTAGGTCTGGATTAGGTCTGGGATTTGCCCACTTCAGTCTCATACTTTCGCATTCTTCACAAACTTCTTGAACAGATCCTGGGTTTGTTCTGGTTTGGATCACATAGTAATGTGGTACCACCCAGAAACAGTCGACTAAACGTAGTCACGATCAATATTTTAGAGGATAACGCATGTTAGGTCTAGGTTAGGTCTGGGATTTGCCCTCATCAGACTCATAATTTCGCATTCTTCACATACTTCTTGAACAGATCCTGGGTTTGTTCTGGTTTGGATCACGTAGTAATGTGGTTCCACATTGAAACACTCGACTAAACCTGGTCTCGATCAGTATTTTAGAGGATAACGCATGTTAGGTCTGGATTAGGTCTGGGATTTGACCTCATCAGGGTCATACTTTCGCCTACTTCGCATACTTCTTGGCCTGATCCTGGGCTTTTTCTGGTTTGGATCTCGTAGTAATGTGGTACCAGACTGAAACAGTCGACTAAACCTGGTCACGATCAGTATTATAGAGGATAACGCATGTTAGGTCTGGATTAGATCTGGGTTCGGTCTGGGATTTGCCCTCATCAGTCTCATACTTCCGCATTCTTCACATACTTCTTGATCAGATCCTGGGTTTTTTCTGGTTTGGATCACACAGTAGTGTGGTACCACCCAGAAACTGTCGATTAAACCAGGTTTCGATCAATATTTTAGATGATAACGCCTGTTAGGGCTAGGTTAGGCCTGGGATTTGCCCTCACCAGGCTCATACTTTCGCATTCTTCACATACATGTTCAACAGATCCTGGGATTTTTCTGCATTGGATCACGTAGTAATGTGGTACCACACTGAAAGAGACGATTAAACCTGGTGCCGATCAATATTTTAGAGGATAACTCATGTTAGGTCAGAGTTGGGTCTAGGATTTGCCCTCATCAGGCTCATACTTTCGCATATTTCTCTTAGTTGTTAGCCAGATCCTTTGCTCTTTCTGGTTTGAATCACATAGAAATGTGGTACCACACTGAAACAGTCAATTAAACCTGGTTTCGATCAATATTTTAGAGGATAACGCATGTTAGGTCTAGGTTAGGTCTGTGATATGCTCTCATCAGGCTCATACTTTCGCTTATTTCTCATACTTGATGGCCAGATTCTGGGCTTTTTCTGGTTGGGATCACACAGTAATGTGGTTCCACCCTGAAACAGTCCATTAAACCTGGTTTCGATCGATATTTTAGAGGATATCGCATGTTAAGTCTAGGTTAAGCCTGGGATTTGCCCTCATCAGGGTCATACTTTCGCATACTTCTCATACTTGTTGGCCTGATCCTGGGCTTTTTCTGGTTTGGATCACGTAGTAATGTGGTACCACACTGAAACAGTCCATTAAACCTGGTCTCGATCAATATTTTAGAGGATAGCGCAAGTGAGGTCTGGATTAGGTCTGGGATTTGCCCTCATCAGTCTCATACTTCCGCATTCTTCACATACTTCTTGATCAGATCCTGGGTTTTTTCTGGTTTGGATCACATAGTAGTGTGGTACCTCACTGAAACAGTCGATTAAACATGGTTTTGATCAATATTTTAGAGGATAACTCTTGTTAGGTCAGAGTTGGGTCTAGGATTTGCCCCCATCAGTCTCATACTTCCGCATTCTTCACATACTTGTTGATCAGATCCTGGGGTTTTTCTGGTTTGGATCACATAGTAGTGTGGTACCTCACTGAAACAGTCGATGAAACCTGGTCTCGATCAATATTTTAGAGCATAGCGCAAGTGAGGTCTGGAATAGGTCTGGGATTCGCCCTCCTGAGGCTCATACTTTCGCATTTTTCACATACATGTTGAACAGATCCTGGGATTTTTCTGCTTTGGATCACGTAGTAATGTGGTACCACACTGAAAGAGACGATTAAACCTGGTGCCGATCAATATTTTAGAGGATAACGCATGCTAGGTCTACGTTAGGTGGGGGATTTGCTCGCATCAGGCTCATACCTTCGTTTATTTCTCATACTTGATCGCCAGATTCTGGACTTGTTCTGGTTGGGATCACACAGTAATGTGGTTCCACACTGAAACAGTCCATTAAACCTGGTTTCGATCGATATTTTAGAGGATATCGCATGTTAGGTCTAGGTTAAGCCTGGGATTTGCCCTCATCAGGGTCATACTTTCGCATACTTCTCATACTTGTTGGCCTGATCCTGGACTTTTTCTGGTTTGGATCACGTAGTAATGTAGTACCAGACTGAAACAGTCGACTAAGCCTGGTCACGATCAGTATGTTAGAGGATAACTCATGTTAGGTCAGAGTTGGGTCTAGGATTTGCCCTCATCAGGCTCATACTTTCGCATATTTCTCTTACGTGTTAGCTAGATCCTTTGCTCTTTCTGGTTTGGATCACATAGAAATGGGGTACCACACTGAAGCAGTCAATTAAACCTGGTTTCGATCAATATTTTAGAGGATAACGCAAGTTAGGTCTGGGATAGGTCTGGGATTTGCCCTCATGAGGCTCATACTTTCACATTTTTCGCATGCTTGTTGGCCAGATCTCGGGCATTTTCAGGTTTGGATCACGTAGTAATGTCGTACCAGACTGAAACAGTCGAATAAACCCGGTCACGATCAGTATTTTAGAGAATAACGCATGTTAGGTCTGGATTAGGTCTGGATTAGGTCTGGGATTTGCCCTCATCAGTCTCATACTTCCGCATTCTTCACATACTTCTTGATCAGATCCTGGGTTTTTTCTGGTTTGGATCACATAGTAGTGTGGTACATCACTGAAACAGACGATTAAACATGGTTTTGATCAATATTTTAGAGGATAACTCTTGTTAGGTCAGAGTTGGGTCTAGGATTTGCCCTCATCAGGCTCATACTTTCGCATATTTCTCTTAGATGTTAGCCAGATCCTTTGCTCTTTCTGGTTTGGATCACATAGAAATGTGGTGCCACACTGAAACAGTCAATTAAACCTGGTTTCGATCAATATTTTAGAGGATAACGCATGTTAGGTCTAGGTGAGGCCTTGAATTTGCCCTCATCAGACACATAATTTCGCATTCTTCACATACTTGTTGAGCAGATCCCATGTTTTTTCTGGTTTGGATCACGTAGAAATGTGGCACCACACTGAAACAGTCAATTAAACCAGGTTTCGATCAATATTTTAGAGGATAACGGATGTTAGGTCTGGATTAGGTCTGGGATTTGCTCTCATCAGGCTCATACTTTCGCATATTTCTCATACTTGATGGCCAGATTCTGGGTTTTTTCAGGTTTTGATCGCGTAGGAATGTGGTACCACACTGAAACAGTCAATTAAACCTGGTTTCGATCAATATTTTAGAGGATAACTCACGTTAGGTCAGAGTTGGGTCTAGGATTTGCCCTCATCAGTCTCATACTTCCGCATTCTTCACATACTTCTTGATCAGATCCTGGGTTTTTTCTGGTTTGGATCACATAGTAGTGTGGTACCTCACTGAAACAGTCGATTAAACATGGTTTTAATCAATATTTTAGAGGATAACTCATGTTGGGTCAGAGTTGGGTCTAGGATTTGCCCTCATCAGGCTCATACTTTCGCATATTTCTCTTAGTTGTTAGCCAGATCCTTTGCTCTTTCTGGTTTGGATCATATAGAAATGTGGTACCACACTGAAACAGTCAATTAATCCTGGTTTCGATCAATATTTTAGAGGATAACGCATGTTAGGTCTAGGTGAGGCCTTGAATTTGTCCACATCAGACTCATAATTTCGCATTCTTCACATACTTGTTGAACAGGTCCTGGGATTTTTCAGCTTTGGATCACGTAGTAATGTGGTACCACACTGAAAAAGACGATTAAACCTGGTTCCGATCAATATTTTTGAGGATAACGCATGCTAGGTCTATGTTAGGTGGGGGATTTGCTCGCATCAGGCTCATACCTTCGCTTATTTCTCATACTTGATGGCCAGATTCTGGGCTTGTTCTGGTTGGGATCACACAGTAATGTGGTTCCACACTGAAACAGTCCATTAAACCTGGTTTCGATTGATATTTTAGAGGATATCGCATGTTAAGTCTAGGTTAAGCCTGGGATTTGCCCTCATCAGGGTCATACTTTCACATACTTCTCATACTTGTTGGCCTGATCCTGGGCTTTTTCTGGTTTGGATCACGTAGTAATGTGGTACCAGACTGAAACAGTCGACTAAACCTGGTCACGGTCAGTATGTTAGAGGATAACGCATGTTAGGTCTGGATTAGGTCGGGGATTTGTCCTCATCAGTCTCATACTTCCGCATTCTTCACATACTTCTTGATCAGATCCTGGGTTTTTTCTGGTTTGGATCACATAGTAGTATGGTACCTCACTGAAACAATCGATTAAACATGGTTTCGATCAATATTTTAGAGGATAACTCATGTTAGGTCAGAGTTGGGTCTAGGATTTGCCCTCATCAGGCTCATACTTTCGCATATTTCTCTTAGATGTTAGCCAGATCCTTTGCTCTTTCTGGTTTGGATCACATAGAAATGTGGTGCCACACTGAAACAGTCAATTAAACCTGGTTTCGATCAATATTTTAGAGGATAACGCATGTTAGGTCTAGGTGAGGCCTTGAATTTGCCCTCATCAGACACATAATTTCGCATTCTTCACATACTTGTTGAGCAGATCCCATGTTTTTTCTGGTTTGGATCACGTAGAAATGTGGCACCACACTGAAACAGTCAATTAAACCAGGTTTCGATCAATATTTTAGAGGATAACGGATGTTAGGTCTGGATTAGGTCTGGGATTTGCTCTCATCAGGCTCATACTTTCGCATATTTCTCATACTTGATGGCCAGATTCTGGGTTTTTTCAGGTTTTGATCGCGTAGGAATGTGGTACCACACTGAAACAGTCAATTAAACCTGGTTTCGATCAATATTTTAGAGGATAACTCACGTTAGGTCAGAGTTGGGTCTAGGATTTGCCCTCATCAGGCTCATACTTTCGCATATTTCTCTTACTTGTTAGCCAGATCCTTTGCTCTTTCTGGTTTGGATCACATAGAAATGTGGTACCACACTGAAACAGTCAATTAAACCTGGTTTCCGTCAATATTTTAGAGGATAACGCATGTTAGGTCTGGATTAGGTCTGGATTAGGTCTGGGATTTGCCCACTTCAGTCTCATACTTTCGCATTCTTCACAAACTTCTTGAACAGATCCTGGGTTTGTTCTGGTTTGGATCACATAGTAATGTGGTACCACCCAGAAACAGTCGACTAAACGTAGTCACGATCAATATTTTAGAGGATAACGCATGTTAGGTCTAGGTTAGGTCTGGGATTTGCCCTCATCAGACTCATAATTTCGCATTCTTCACATACTTCTTGAACAGATCCTGGGTTTGTTCTGGTTTGGATCACGTAGTAATGTGGTTCCACATTGAAACACTCGACTAAACCTGGTCTCGATCAGTATTTTAGAGGATAACGCATGTTAGGTCTGGATTAGGTCTGGGATTTGACCTCATCAGGGTCATACTTTCGCCTACTTCGCATACTTCTTGGCCTGATCCTGGGCTTTTTCTGGTTTGGATCTCGTAGTAATGTGGTACCAGACTGAAACAGTCGACTAAACCTGGTCACGATCAGTATTATAGAGGATAACGCATGTTAGGTCTGGATTAGATCTGGGTTCGGTCTGGGATTTGCCCTCATCAGTCTCATACTTCCGCATTCTTCACATACTTCTTGATCAGATCCTGGGTTTTTTCTGGTTTGGATCACACAGTAGTGTGGTACCACCCAGAAACTGTCGATTAAACCAGGTTTCGATCAATATTTTAGATGATAACGCCTGTTAGGGCTAGGTTAGGCCTGGGATTTGCCCTCACCAGGCTCATACTTTCGCATTCTTCACATACATGTTCAACAGATCCTGGGATTTTTCTGCATTGGATCACGTAGTAATGTGGTACCACACTGAAAGAGACGATTAAACCTGGTGCCGATCAATATTTTAGAGGATAACTCATGTTAGGTCTATGTTAGGTGGGGGATTTGCTCGCATCAGGCTCATACCTTCGCTTATTTCTCATACTTGATGGCCAGATTCTGGGCTTGTTCTGGTTGGGATCACACAGTAATGTGGTTCCACACTGAAACAGTCCATTAAACCTGGTTTCGATTGATATTTTAGAGGATATCGCATGTTAAGTCTAGGTTAAGCCTGGGATTTGCCCTCATCAGGGTCATACTTTCACATACTTCTCATACTTGTTGGCCTGATCCTGGGCTTTTTCTGGTTTGGATCACGTAGTAATGTGGTACCAGACTGAAACAGTCGACTAAACCTGGTCACGGTCAGTATGTTAGAGGATAACGCATGTTAGGTCTGGATTAGGTCGGGGATTTGTCCTCATCAGTCTCATACTTCCGCATTCTTCACATACTTCTTGATCAGATCCTGGGTTTTTTCTGGTTTGGATCACATAGTAGTATGGTACCTCACTGAAACAATCGATTAAACATGGTTTCGATCAATATTTTAGAGGATAACTCATGTTAGGTCAGAGTTGGGTCTAGGATTTGCCCTCATCAGGCTCATACTTTCGCATATTTCTCTTAGATGTTAGCCAGATCCTTTGCTCTTTCTGGTTTGGATCACATAGAAATGTGGTGCCACACTGAAACAGTCAATTAAACCTGGTTTCGATCAATATTTTAGAGGATAACGCATGTTAGGTCTAGGTGAGGCCTTGAATTTGCCCTCATCAGACACATAATTTCGCATTCTTCACATACTTGTTGAGCAGATCCCATGTTTTTTCTGGTTTGGATCACGTAGAAATGTGGCACCACACTGAAACAGTCAATTAAACCAGGTTTCGATCAATATTTTAGAGGATAACGGATGTTAGGTCTGGATTAGGTCTGGGATTTGCTCTCATCAGGCTCATACTTTCGCATATTTCTCATACTTGATGGCCAGATTCTGGGTTTTTTCAGGTTTTGATCGCGTAGGAATGTGGTACCACACTGAAACAGTCAATTAAACCTGGTTTCGATCAATATTTTAGAGGATAACTCACGTTAGGTCAGAGTTGGGTCTAGGATTTGCCCTCATCAGGCTCATACTTTCGCATATTTCTCTTACTTGTTAGCCAGATCCTTTGCTCTTTCTGGTTTGGATCACATAGAAATGTGGTACCACACTGAAACAGTCAATTAAACCTGGTTTCCGTCAATATTTTAGAGGATAACGCATGTTAGGTCTGGATTAGGTCTGGATTAGGTCTGGGATTTGCCCACTTCAGTCTCATACTTTCGCATTCTTCACAAACTTCTTGAACAGATCCTGGGTTTGTTCTGGTTTGGATCACATAGTAATGTGGTACCACCCAGAAACAGTCGACTAAACGTAGTCACGATCAATATTTTAGAGGATAACGCATGTTAGGTCTAGGTTAGGTCTGGGATTTGCCCTCATCAGACTCATAATTTCGCATTCTTCACATACTTCTTGAACAGATCCTGGGTTTGTTCTGGTTTGGATCACGTAGTAATGTGGTTCCACATTGAAACACTCGACTAAACCTGGTCTCGATCAGTATTTTAGAGGATAACGCATGTTAGGTCTGGATTAGGTCTGGGATTTGACCTCATCAGGGTCATACTTTCGCCTACTTCGCATACTTCTTGGCCTGATCCTGGGCTTTTTCTGGTTTGGATCTCGTAGTAATGTGGTACCAGACTGAAACAGTCGACTAAACCTGGTCACGATCAGTATTATAGAGGATAACGCATGTTAGGTCTGGATTAGATCTGGGTTCGGTCTGGGATTTGCCCTCATCAGTCTCATACTTCCGCATTCTTCACATACTTCTTGATCAGATCCTGGGTTTTTTCTGGTTTGGATCACACAGTAGTGTGGTACCACCCAGAAACTGTCGATTAAACCAGGTTTCGATCAATATTTTAGATGATAACGCCTGTTAGGGCTAGGTTAGGCCTGGGATTTGCCCTCACCAGGCTCATACTTTCGCATTCTTCACATACATGTTCAACAGATCCTGGGATTTTTCTGCATTGGATCACGTAGTAATGTGGTACCACACTGAAAGAGACGATTAAACCTGGTGCCGATCAATATTTTAGAGGATAACTCATGTTAGGTCAGAGTTGGGTCTAGGATTTGCCCTCATCAGGCTCATACTTTCGCATATTTCTCTTAGTTGTTAGCCAGATCCTTTGCTCTTTCTGGTTTGAATCACATAGAAATGTGGTACCACACTGAAACAGTCAATTAAACCTGGTTTCGATCAATATTTTAGAGGATAACGCATGTTAGGTCTAGGTTAGGTCTGTGATATGCTCTCATCAGGCTCATACTTTCGCTTATTTCTCATACTTGATGGCCAGATTCTGGGCTTTTTCTGGTTGGGATCACACAGTAATGTGGTTCCACCCTGAAACAGTCCATTAAACCTGGTTTCGATCGATATTTTAGAGGATATCGCATGTTAAGTCTAGGTTAAGCCTGGGATTTGCCCTCATCAGGGTCATACTTTCGCATACTTCTCATACTTGTTGGCCTGATCCTGGGCTTTTTCTGGTTTGGATCACGTAGTAATGTGGTACCACACTGAAACAGTCCATTAAACCTGGTCTCGATCAATATTTTAGAGGATAGCGCAAGTGAGGTCTGGATTAGGTCTGGGATTTGCCCTCATCAGTCTCATACTTCCGCATTCTTCACATACTTCTTGATCAGATCCTGGGTTTTTTCTGGTTTGGATCACATAGTAGTGTGGTACCTCACTGAAACAGTCGATTAAACATGGTTTTGATCAATATTTTAGAGGATAACTCTTGTTAGGTCAGAGTTGGGTCTAGGATTTGCCCCCATCAGTCTCATACTTCCGCATTCTTCACATACTTGTTGATCAGATCCTGGGGTTTTTCTGGTTTGGATCACATAGTAGTGTGGTACCTCACTGAAACAGTCGATGAAACCTGGTCTCGATCAATATTTTAGAGCATAGCGCAAGTGAGGTCTGGAATAGGTCTGGGATTCGCCCTCCTGAGGCTCATACTTTCGCATTTTTCACATACATGTTGAACAGATCCTGGGATTTTTCTGCTTTGGATCACGTAGTAATGTGGTACCACACTGAAAGAGACGATTAAACCTGGTGCCGATCAATATTTTAGAGGATAACGCATGCTAGGTCTACGTTAGGTGGGGGATTTGCTCGCATCAGGCTCATACCTTCGTTTATTTCTCATACTTGATCGCCAGATTCTGGACTTGTTCTGGTTGGGATCACACAGTAATGTGGTTCCACACTGAAACAGTCCATTAAACCTGGTTTCGATCGATATTTTAGAGGATATCGCATGTTAGGTCTAGGTTAAGCCTGGGATTTGCCCTCATCAGGGTCATACTTTCGCATACTTCTCATACTTGTTGGCCTGATCCTGGACTTTTTCTGGTTTGGATCACGTAGTAATGTAGTACCAGACTGAAACAGTCGACTAAGCCTGGTCACGATCAGTATGTTAGAGGATAACTCATGTTAGGTCAGAGTTGGGTCTAGGATTTGCCCTCATCAGGCTCATACTTTCGCATATTTCTCTTACGTGTTAGCTAGATCCTTTGCTCTTTCTGGTTTGGATCACATAGAAATGGGGTACCACACTGAAGCAGTCAATTAAACCTGGTTTCGATCAATATTTTAGAGGATAACGCAAGTTAGGTCTGGGATAGGTCTGGGATTTGCCCTCATGAGGCTCATACTTTCACATTTTTCGCATGCTTGTTGGCCAGATCTCGGGCATTTTCAGGTTTGGATCACGTAGTAATGTCGTACCAGACTGAAACAGTCGAATAAACCCGGTCACGATCAGTATTTTAGAGAATAACGCATGTTAGGTCTGGATTAGGTCTGGATTAGGTCTGGGATTTGCCCTCATCAGTCTCATACTTCCGCATTCTTCACATACTTCTTGATCAGATCCTGGGTTTTTTCTGGTTTGGATCACATAGTAGTGTGGTACATCACTGAAACAGACGATTAAACATGGTTTTGATCAATATTTTAGAGGATAACTCTTGTTAGGTCAGAGTTGGGTCTAGGATTTGCCCTCATCAGTCTCATACTTCCGCATTCTTCACATACTTCTTGATCAGATCCTGGGTTTTTTCTCGTTTGGATCACACAGTAGTGTGGTACCTCACTGAAACAGTCGATGAAACCTGGTCTCGATCAATATTTTAGAGGATAACGCAAGTGAGGTCTGGAATAGGTCTGGGATTTGCCCTCATGAGGCTCATACTTTCGCATTTTTCACATACATGTTGAACAGATCCTGGGTTTTTTCTGGTTTAGATCACATAGTAGTGTGGTACCACACTGAAACAGTCGATTAAACATGGTTTTGATCAATATTTTAGAGGATAACTCATGTTAGGTCAGAGTTGGGTCTAGGATTTGCCCCCATCAGGCTCATACTTTCGCATATTTCTCTTAGTTGTTAGCCAGATCCTTTGCTCTTTCTGGTTGGGATCACACAGTAATGTGGTTCCACACTGAAACAGTCCATTAAACCTGGTTTCGATCGATATTTTAGAGGATATCGCATGTTAAGTCTAGGTTAAGCCTGGGATTTGCCCTCATCAGGGTCATACTTTCGCATACTTCTCATACTTGTTGGCCTGATCCTGGGCTTTTTCTGGTTTGGATCACGTAGTAATGTGGTACCAGACTGAAACAGTCGACTAGATCTGGTCACGGTCAGTATGTTAGAGGATAACGCATGTTAGGTCTGGATTAGGTCTGGGATTTGCCCTCATCAGTCTCATACTTTCGCATATTTCTCTTACTTGCTAGCCAGATCCTTTGCTCTTTCTGGTTTGTATCACATAGAAATGTGGGACCACACAGAAACAGTCAATTAAACCTGGTTTCGATCAATATTTTAGAGGATAACGCATGTTAGGTCAAGGTTAGGTCTGGGATTTGCTCTCATCAGGCTCATACTTTCGCATACTTCTCATACTTGATGGCCAGATTCCGGGCTTTTTCTGGTTTGGATCACGTAGTAATGTGGTACCACACTGAAACAGTCGATTAAACATGGTTTTGATCAATATTTTGGAGGATAACGCATGTTAGGTCTGGATTAGGTCTGGATTAGGTCTGGGATTTGCCCTCTTCAGTCTCATACTTTCGCAATCGTCACAAACTTCTTGAACAGATCCTGGGTTTGTTCTGGTTTGGGTCACATAGTAATGTGGTACCACCCAGAAACAGTCGACTAAACCTGGTCACGATCAATATTTTAGAGGATAACGCATGTTAGGTCAAGGTTAGGTCTGGGATTTGCTCCCATCAGGCTCATACTTTCGCATATTTCTCATACCTGATGGCCAGATTCTGAGCTTTTTCTGGTTTGGATCACGTAGTAATGTGGTACCACACTGAAACAGTCGATTAAACATGGTTTTGATCAATATTTTAGAGGATAACGCATGTTAGGTCTGGATTAGGTCTGAATTAGGTCTGGGATTTGCCCCCATCAGTCTCATACTTCCACATTCTTCACATACCTCTTGAACAGATCCTGGGTTTTTTCTGGTTTGGATCACATAGTAGTGTGGTACCACACTGAAACAGTCGATTAAACATGGTTTTGATCAATAGTTTAGAGGATAACACATGTTAGGTCAGAGTTGGGTCTAAGATTTGCCCTCATCAGGCTCATACTTTCGCATATTTCTCTTAGTTGTTAGCCAGATCCTTTGCTCTTTCTGGTTTGGATCACATTGAAATGTGGGACCACACAGAAACAGTCAATTAAACCTGGTTTCGATCAATATTTTAGAGGATAACGCATGTTAGGTCTAGGTGAGGCCTTGAATTTGCCCTCATCAGACTCATAATTTTGCATTCTTAACATACTTTTTGAACAGATCCCATGTTTTTTCTGGTTTGGATCACGTAGAAATTTGGTACCACACTGAAACAGTCAATTAAACCTGGTTTCGATCAATATTTTAGAGGATAACGCATGTTAGGTCTGGATTAGATCTGGATTAGGTCTGGGATTTGCACTCTTCAGTCTCATACTTTCGCAATCTTCACAAACTTCTTGAACAGATCCTGGGTTTGTTCTGGTTTGGGTCACATAGTAATGCGGTACCACCCAGAAACAGTCGACTAAACGTGGTCACGATCAATATTTTAGAGGATAACGCATGTTAGGTCTAGGTTAGGTCTGGGATTTGCTCTCATCAGGCTCATACTTTCGCATATTTCTCATACTCGATGGCCAGATTCTGGGTTTTTTCTGGTTTTGATCGCGTAGTAATGTGGTACCACACTGAAACAGTCGACTAAAGCTGGTCTCGATCAGTATTTTCGAGGATAACGCATGTTAGGTCTGGATTAGGTCTGGATTAGGTCTGGGATTTGCCCTCATCAGTCTCATACTTCCGCATTCTTCACATACTTCTTGATCAGATCCTGGGTTTTTTCTCGTTTGGATCACACAGTAGTGTGGTACCTCACTGAAACAGTCGATGAAACCTGGTCTCGATCAATATTTTAGAGGATAACGCAAGTGAGGTCTGGAATAGGTCTGGGATTTGCCCTCATGAGGCTCATACTTTCGCATTTTTCACATACATGTTGAACAGATCCTGGGTTTTTTCTGGTTTAGATCACATAGTAGTGTGGTACCACACTGAAACAGTCGATTAAACATGGTTTTGATCAATATTTTAGAGGATAACTCATGTTAGGTCAGAGTTGGGTCTAGGATTTGCCCCCATCAGGCTCATACTTTCGCATATTTCTCTTAGTTGTTAGCCAGATCCTTTGCTCTTTCTGGTTGGGATCACACAGTAATGTGGTTCCACACTGAAACAGTCCATTAAACCTGGTTTCGATCGATATTTTAGAGGATATCGCATGTTAAGTCTAGGTTAAGCCTGGGATTTGCCCTCATCAGGGTCATACTTTCGCATACTTCTCATACTTGTTGGCCTGATCCTGGGCTTTTTCTGGTTTGGATCACGTAGTAATGTGGTACCAGACTGAAACAGTCGACTAGATCTGGTCACGGTCAGTATGTTAGAGGATAACGCATGTTAGGTCTGGATTAGGTCTGGGATTTGCCCTCATCAGTCTCATACTTCCGCATTCTTCACATACTTCTTGATCAGATCCTGGGTTTTTTCTGGTTTGGATCACATATTAGTATAAGTACCTCACTGAAACAATCGATTAAACATGGTTTCGATCAATATTTTAGAGGATAACTCATGTTAGGTCAGAGTTGGGTCTAGGATTTGCCCTCATCAGGCTCATACTTTCGCATATTTCTCTTACTTGCTAGCCAGATCCTTTGCTCTTTCTGGTTTGTATCACATAGAAATGTGGGACCACACAGAAACAGTCAATTAAACCTGGTTTCGATCAATATTTTAGAGGATAACGCATGTTAGGTCAAGGTTAGGTCTGGGATTTGCTCTCATCAGGCTCATACTTTCGCATACTTCTCATACTTGATGGCCAGATTCCGGGCTTTTTCTGGTTTGGATCACGTAGTAATGTGGTACCACACTGAAACAGTCGATTAAACATGGTTTTGATCAATATTTTGGAGAATAACGCATGTTAGGTCTGGATTAGGTCTGGATTAGGTCTGGGATTTGCCCTCTTCAGTCTCATACTTTCGCAATCGTCACAAACTTCTTGAACAGATCCTGGGTTTGTTCTGGTTTGGGTCACATAGTAATGTGGTGCCACCCAGAAACAGTCGACTAAACCTGGTCACGATCAATATTTTAGAGGATAACGCATGTTAGGTCAAGGTTAGGTCTGGGATTTGCTCCCATCAGGCTCATACTTTCGCATATTTCTCATACCTGATGGCCAGATTCTGAGCTTTTTCTGGTTTGGATCACGTAGTAATGTGGTACCACACTGAAACAGTCGATTAAACATGGTTTTGATCAATATTTTAGAGGATAACGCATGTTAGGTCTGGATTAGGTCTGAATTAGGTCTGGGATTTGCCCCCATCAGTCTCATACTTTCGCATATTTCTCTTAGTTGTTAGCCAGATCCTTTGCTCTTTCTGGTTTGGATCACATTGAAATGTGGGACCACACAGAAACAGTCAATTAAACCTGGTTTCGATCAATATTTTAGAGGATAACGCATGTTAGGTCTAGGTGAGGCCTTGAATTTGCCCTCATCAGACTCATAATTTTGCATTCTTAACATACTTTTTGAACAGATCCCATGTTTTTTCTGGTTTGGATCACGTAGAAATTTGGTACCACACTGAAACAGTCAATTAAACCTGGTTTCGATCAATATTTTAGAGGATAACGCATGTTAGGTCTGGATTAGATCTGGATTAGGTCTGGGATTTGCACTCTTCAGTCTCATACTTTCGCAATCTTCACAAACTTCTTGAACAGATCCTGGGTTTGTTCTGGTTTGGGTCACATAGTAATGCGGTACCACCCAGAAACAGTCGACTAAACGTGGTCACGATCAATATTTTAGAGGATAACGCATGTTAGGTCTAGGTTAGGTCTGGGATTTGCTCTCATCAGGCTCATACTTTCGCATATTTCTCATACTCGATGGCCAGATTCTGGGTTTTTTCTGGTTTTGATCGCGTAGTAATGTGGTACCACACTGAAACAGTCGACTAAAGCTGGTCTCGATCAGTATTTTCGAGGATAACGCATGTTAGGTCTGGATTAGGTCTGGATTAGGTCTGGGATTTGCCCTCATCAGTCTCATACTTCCGCATTCTTCAGATACTTCTTGAACAGATCCTGGGTTTTTTCTTGTTTGGATCACATAGTAGCGTGGTACCACACTGAAACAGTCGATTAAACATGGTTTCGATCAATATTTTAGAGGATAACGCATGTTAGGTCTAGGTTAGGCCTTGAATTTGCCCTCATCAGACTCATAATTTCGCATTCTTCACATACTTGTTGAACAGATCCCATGTTTTTTCTGGTTTGGATCACGTAGAAATGTGGTACCACACTGAGACAGTCGACTAAACCTGGTCACGATCAATATTTTAGAGGATAGCGCATGTTAGGTCTATGTTAGGTCTGGGATTTGCCCTCATCAGGCTCATACTTTCGCAATCTTCACAAACTTCTTGAACAGATCCTGGGTTTGTTCTGGTTTGGATCACATAGTAATGTGGTACCACACTGAAACAGTCGACTAAACCTGGTCTCGATCAGTATTTTAGAGGATAACTCATGTTAGGTCTGGATTAGGTCTGGGATTTGACCTCATCAGGGTCATACTTTCGCATACTTCTCATACTTCTTGGCCTGATCCTGGGCTTTTTCTGGTTTGAATCACATAGAAATGTGGTACCACACTGAAACAGTCAATTAAACCTGGTTTCGATCAATATTTTAGAGGATAACGCATGTTAGGTATAGGTTAGGTCTGTGATATGCTCTCATCAGGCTCATACTTTCGCTTATTTCTCATACTTGATGGTCAGATTCTGGGCTTTTTCTGGTTGGGATCACACAGTAATGTGGTTCCGCACTCAAACGGTCCATTAAACCTGGTTTCGATCGATATTTTAGAGGATATCGCATGTTAGCTCTAGGTTAAGCCTGGGATTTGCCCTCATGAGGGTCATACTTTCACATTTTTCGCATACTTGTTGGCCAGATCTCGGGCATTTTCAGGTTTGGATCACGCGGTAATGTGGTATCACACTGAACCAGTCCATTAACCCTGGTCTCGATCAATATTTTAGAGGATAACTCATGTTAGGTCAGAGTTGGGTCTAGGATTTGCCCTCGTCAGGCTCATACTTTCGCATATTTCTCTTACTTGTTAGCCAGATCCTTTGCTCTTTCTGGTTTGGATCACATAGAAATGTGGTACCACACTGAAACAGTCAATTAATCCTGGTTTCGATCAATATTTTAGAGGATAACGCATGTTAGGTCTAGGTGAGGCCTTGAATTTGCCCACATCAGACTCATAATTTCGCATTCTTCACATACTTGTTGAACAGGTCCTGGGATTTTTCAGCTTTGGATCACGTAGTAATGTGGTACCACACTAAAAAAGACGATTAAACCTGGTTCCGATCAATATTTTTGAGGATAACGCATGCTAGGTCTATGTTAGGTGGGGGATTTGCTCGCATCAGGCTCATACCTTCGCTTATTTCTCATACTTGATGGCCAGATTCTGGGCTTGTTCTGCTTGGGATCACACAGTAATGTGGTTCCACACTGAAACAGTCCATTAAACCTGGTTTCGATCGATATTTTAGAGGATATCGCATGTTAAGTCTAGGTTAAGCCTGGGATTTGCCCTCATCAGGGTCATACTTTCGCATACTTCTCATACTTGTTGGCCTGATCCTGGGCTTTTTCTGGTTTGGATCACGTAGTAATGTGGTACCAGACTGAAACAGTCGACTAGACCTGGTCACGGTCAGTATGTTAGAGGATAACGCATGTTAGGTCTGGATTAGGTCTGGGATTTGCCCTCATCAGTCTCATACTTCCGCATTCTTCACATACTTCTTGATCAGATCCTGGGTTTTTTCTGGTTTGGATCACATAGTAGTATGGTACCTCACTGAAACAATCGATTAAACATGGTTTCGATCAATATTTTAGAGGATAACTCATGTTAGGTCAGAGTTGGGTCTAGGATTTGCCCTCATCAGGCTCATACTTTCGCATACTTCTCATACTTGATGGCCAGATTCTGGGCTTTTTCTGGTTTGGATCACGTAGTAATGTGGTACCACACTGAAACAGTCGATTAAACATGGTTTTGATCAATATTTTGGAGGATAACGCATGTTAGGTCTGGATTAGGTCTGGATTAGGTCTGGGATTTGCCCTCTTCAGTCTCATACTTTCGCAATCTTCACAAACTTCTTGAACAGATCCTGGGTTTGTTCTGGTTTGGGTCACATAGTAATGTGGTACCACCCAGAAACAGTCGACTAAACCTGGTCACGATCAATATTTTAGAGGATAACGCATGTTAGGTCAAGGTTAGGTCTGGGATTTGCTCCCATCAGGCTCATACTTTCGCATATTTCTCATACCTGATGGCCTGATTCTGAGCTTTTTCTGGTTTGGATCACGTAGTAATGTGGTACCACACTGAAACAGTCGATTAAACATGGTTTCGATCAATATTTTAGAGGATAACGCATGTTAGGTCTGGATTAGGTCTGAATTAGGTCTGGGATTTGCCCCCATCAGTCTCATACTTCCACATTCTTCACATACCTCTTGAACAGATCCTGGGTTTTTTCTGGTTTGGATCACATAGTAGTGTGGTACCACACTGAAACAGTCGATTAAACATGGTATTGATCAATAGTTTAGGGGATAACACATGTTAGGTCAGAGTTGGGTCTAGGATTTGCCCTCATCAGGCTCATACTTTCGCATATTTCTCTTAGTTGTTAGCCAGATCCTTTGCTCTTTCTGGTTTGGATCACATTGAAATGTGGGACCACACAGAAACAGTCAATTAAACCTGGTTTCGATCAATATTTTAGAGGATAACGCATGTTAGGTCTAGGTGAGGCCTTGAATTTGCCCTCATCAGACTCATAATTTTGCATTCTTAACATACTTTTTGAACAGATCCCATGTTTTTTCTGGTTTGGATCACGTAGAAATTTGGTACCACACTGAAACAGTCAATTAAACCTGGTTTCGATCAATATTTTAGAGGATAACGCATGTTAGGTCTGGATTAGATCTGGATTAGGTCTGGGATTTGCACTCTTCAGTCTCATACTTTCGCAATCTTCACAAACTTCTTGAACAGATCCTGGGTTTGTTCAGGTTTGGGTCACATAGTAATGCGGTACCACCCAGAAACAGTCGACTATACGTGGTCACGATCAATATTTTAGAGGATAACGCATGTTAGGTCTAGGTTAGGTCTGGGATTTGCTCTCATCAGGCTCATACTTTCGCATATTTCTCATACTCGATGGCCAGATTCTGGGTTTTTTCTGGTTTTGATCGCGTAGTAATGTGGTGCCACACTGAAACAGTCGACTAAAGCTGGTCTCGATCAGTATTTTCGAGGATAACGCATGTTAGGTCTGGATTAGGTCTGGATTAGGTCTGGGATTTGCCCTCATCAGTCTCATACTTCCGCATTCTTCAGATACTTCTTGAACAGATCCTGGGTTTTTTCTTGTTTGGATCACATAGTAGCGTGGTACCACACTGAAACAGTCGATTAAACATGGTTTCGATCAATATTTTAGAGGATAACGCATGTTAGGTCTAGGTTAGGCCTTGAATTTGCCCTCATCAGACTCATAATTTCGCATTCTTCACATACTTGTTGAACAGATCCCATGTTTTTTCTGGTTTGGATCACATAGTAATGTGGTACCACACTGAAACAGTCGACTAAACCTGGTCACGATCAATATTTTAGAGGATAACGCATGTTAGGTCTGGATTAGATCTGGATTAGGTCTGGGATTTGCCCTCATCAGTCTCATACTTCCGCATTCTTCACATACTTCTTGATCAGATCCTGGGTTTTTTCTGGTTTGGATCACATAGTAGTGTGGTACCACCCAGAAACTGTCGATTAAACCAGGTTTCGATGAATATTTTAGATGATAACGCCTGTTAGGGCTAGGTTAGGCCTGGGATTTGCCCTCACCAGGCTCATACTTTCGCATTCTTCACATACATGTTCAACAGATCCTGGGATTTTTCTGCTTTGGATCACGTAGTAATGTGGTATCACACTGAACCAGTCCATTAACCCTGGTCTCGATCAATATTTTAGAGGATAACTCATGTTAGGTCAGAGTTGGGTCTAGGATTTGCCCTCATCAGGCTCATACTTTCGCATATTTCTCTTACTTGTTAGCCAGATCCTTTGCTCTTTCTGGTTTGGATCACATAGAAATGTGGGAGCACACTGAAACAGTCAATTAAACCTGGTTTCGATCAATATTTTTGAGGATAACGCATGCTAGGTCTACGTTAGGTGTGGGATTTGCTCGCATCAGGGTCATACCTTCGCTTATTTCTCATACTTGATGGCCAGATTCTGGGCTTTTTCTGGTTGGGATCACACAGTAATGTGGTACCACACTGAAACAGTCAATTAAACCTGGTTTCGATCAATATTTTAGAGGATAACGCATGTTAGGTCTAGGTGAGGCCTTGAATTTGTCCTCATCAGACTCATAATTTCGCATTCTTCACATACTTGTTGAACAGATCCCATGATTTTTCTGGTTTGGATCACGTAGAAATGTGGTACCACACTGAAACAGTCAATTAAACCAGGTTTCGATCAACATATTAGAGGATAACGCATGTTAGGTCTGGATTAGGTCTGGATTAGGTCTGGGATTTGCCCTCTTCAGTCTCATACTTTCGCATACTTCTCATACTTGTTGGCCTGATCCTGGGCTTTTTCTGGTTTGGATCACGTAGTAATGTGGTACCAGACTGAAACAGTCGACTAAACCTGGTAACGATCAGTATGTTAGAGGATAACGCATGCTAGGTCTGGATTAGGTCTGGGATTTGCCCTCATCAGTCTCATACTTCCGCATTCTTCACATACTTCTTGATCAGATCCTGGGTTTTTTCTGGTTTGGATCACATAGTAGTGTGGTACCTCACTGAAACAGTCGATTAAACATGGATTTGATCAATATTTTAGAGGATAACTCTTGTTAGGTCAGAGTTGGGTCTAGGATTTGCCCTCATCAGTCTCATACTTCCGCATTCTTCACATACTTCTTGATCAGATCCTGGGGTTTTTCTGGTTTGGATCACATAGTAGTGTGGTACCTCACTGAAACAGTCGATGAAACCTGGTCTCGATCAATATTTTAGAGGATAGCGCAGGTGAGGTCTGGAATAGGTCTGGGATTTGCCCTCCTGAGGCTCATACTTTCGCATTTTTCACATACATGTTGAACAGATCCTGGGTTTTTTCTGGTTTAGATCACACTGTAGTGTGGCACCACACTGAAACAGTCGATTAAACATGGTTTCGATCGATATTTTAGAGGATAACTCATGTTAGGTCAGAGTTGGGTCTAGGATTTGCCCTCATCAGGCTCATACTTTCGCATATTTCTCTTAGATGTTAGCCAGATCCTTTGCTCTTTCTGGTTTGGATTACATAGAAATATGGTACCACACTGAAACAGTCAATTAAACCTGGTTTCGATCAATATTTTAGAGGATAACGCATGTTAGGTCTAGGTGAGGCCTTGAATTTGCCCTCATCAGACTCATAATTTCGCAATTCTTCACATACTTGTTGAACAGATCCCATGATTTTTCTGGTTTGGATCACGTAGAAATGTGGTACCACACTGAAACAGTCAATTAAACCAGGTTTCGATCAATATTTTAGAGGATAACGCATGTTAGGTCTGGATTAGGTCTGGATAAGGTCTGGAATTTGCCCTCTTCAGTCTCATACTTTCGCATTCTTCACAAACTTCTTGAACAGATCCTGGGTTTTTTCTGGTTTGTATCACATAGTAGTGTGGTACCACACTGGTACAGTCGATTAAACATGGTTTTGATCAATATTTTAGAGGATAACTCATGTTAGGTCGGAGTTGGGTCTAGGATTTGCCCTCATCAGGCTCATACTTTCGCATATTTCTCTTAGTTGTTAGCCAGATCCTTTGCTCATTCTGGTTTGAATCACATAGAAATGTGGTACCACACTGGAACAGTCAATTAAACCTGGTTTCGATCAATAGTTTAGAGGATAACGCAAGTTAGGTCTGGATTAGGTCTGGGATTTGCCCTCTTCAGTCTCAAACTTTCGCATTCTTCACAAACTTCTTGAACAGATCCTGGGTTTGTTCTGGTTTGGGTCACATAGTAATGTGGTACCACCCAGAAACAGTCGACTAAACCTGGTCACGATCAATATTTTAGAAGATAACGCATGTTAGGTCTTGGTTAAGTCTGGGATTTGCTCTCATCAGGCTCATACTTTCGCATATTTCTCATACTCGATGGCCAGATTCTGGGTTCTTTCTGGTTTTGATCACGTAGTAGTGTGGTACCACACTGAAACAGTCGACTAAAGCTGGTCTCGATCAGTATTTTCAAGGATAACGCATGTTAGGTCTGGATTAGGTCTGGATTAGGTCTGGGATTTGCCCTCATCAGTCTCATACTGCCGCATTCTTCAGATACTTCTTGAACAGATCCTGGGTTTTTTCTTGTTTGGATCACATAGTAGTGTGGTACCACACTGAAACAGTCGATTAAACATGGTTTCGATCAATGTTTTAGAGGACAACGCATGTTAGGTCTAGGTTAGGCCTTGAATTTGCCCTCATCAGACTCATAATTTCGCATTCTTCACATACTTGTTGAACAGATCCCATGTTATTTCTGGTTTGGATAACGTAGAAATGTGGCACCACACTGAAACAGTCAATTAAACCTGGTATCGATGAATATTTTAGAGGATAACGCATGTTAGGTCTAGGTTAGGCCTTGAATTTGCCCTCATCAGACTCATAATTTCGCATTCTTCACATACTTCTTGAAACAGATCCTGGGTTTGTTCTGGTTTGGATCACATAGTAATGTGGTACCACCCAGAAACTGTCGATTAAACCAGGTTTCGATCAATATTTTAGATGATAACGCCTGTTAGGGCTAGGTTAGGCCTGGGATTTGCCCTCACCAGGCTCATACTTTCGCATTCTTCACATACATGTTCAACAGATCCTGGGATTTTTCTGCTTTGGATCACGTAGTAATGTGGTACCACACTGAAAGAGACGATTAAACCTGGTTCCGATCAATATTTTAGAGGATAACTCATGTTAGGTCAGAGTTCGGTCTAGGATTTGCCCTCATCAGGCACATACTTTCGCATATTTCTGTTAGTTGTTAGCCAGATCCTTTGCTCTTTCTGGTTTGAATCACATAGAAATGTGGTACCACACTGAAACAGTCAATTAAACCTGGTTTCGATCAATATTTTAGAGGATAACGCATGTTAGGTCTTGGTTAGGTCTGTGATATGCTCTCATCAGGCTCATACTTTCGCTTATTTCTCATACTTTATGGCCAGATTCTGAGCTTTTTCTGGTTGGGATCACACAGTAATGTGGTTCCACACTGAAACAGTCCATTAAACCTGGTTTCGATCGATATTTTAGAGGATATCGCATGTTAGCTCTAGGTTAAGCCTGGGATTTGCCCTCATCAGGTTCATACTTTCGCATATTTCTCTTACTTGTTAGCCAGATCCTTTGCTCTTTCTGGTTTGGATCACATAGAAATGTGGTACCACACTGAAACAGTCAATTAAACCTGGTTTCGATCAATATTTTAGAGGATAACGCATGTTAGGTCTGGATTAGGTCTGGATTAGGTCTGGGATTTGCCCCCTTCCGTCTCATACTTTCGCATTCTTCACATACTTCTTGATCAGATCCTGGGTTTTTTCTGGTTTGGATCACATAGTAGTGTGGTACCTCACCGAAGCAGTCAATTAAACCTGGTTGCGATAAATATTTTAGAGGATATTGCCGGTTATATCTCGGTTAGGTCTGGGATTTGCCCTCATCTGGCCCGTACTTTCGCTTTTTCCGCATACTTGTTGGCCAGATGCTGGGTTTTGTCTGGTTTGGATCCCGTAATAATGACGTTCCACACCGTAACAGCCAATTAAACCTGGTTTCGATTAATATTTTAGAGGATAACGCCGGTTATGTCTCGGTAAGGTCAGGGATTTGCCCTCATCTGGCTCGTACCTTCGCATTTTTCGCATACTTGTAGGCCAGATCCCGGCCTTTTTCTGGCTCGGACCACGTAGTAATGTGGTACCACACCGAAGCAGTCAATTAAACCTGGTTGCGATAAATATTTTAGAGGATAACGCCGGTTATGTCTCGGTAAGGTCTGGGATTTGCCCTCATCTGGCTCGCACTTTCGCATTTTTCGCACAATTGTTGGCCAGATCCTGGGCTTCTTCTGGTTTGGATCACGTAGTAATGTGGGACCACACCGAAACAGTCAATTAAACCTGGTTGCGATTAATATTTTAGGGGATAACGCTCGTTATGTCTCGGTTAGGTCTGGGATTTACCCTCATCTGGCCCGTACTTTCGCATTTTTGCATACTTGTTGGCCAGATCCTAGGCTTTTTGCTGGTTTGGATCACGTAGTAATGTGGTACCACACTGAATCAATCAATAAAAGCTGGTTCCGATTAGTGTTTTAGAGGATAACGCTGGTTATGTCTGGGTTAGTTCTAGAATTTGCAATCATCTGGCTCATACTTTCGCTTTTTTCGCATACTTGTTGGCCAGATGCTGGGTTTTTTCTGGTTTGGATCCCGTAATAATGACGTTCCACACCGAAACAGCCAATTAAACCTGGTTTCGATTAATATTTTAGAGGATAACGCCGGTTATATCTCGGTTAGGTCAGGGATTTGCCCTCATCTGGCTCGTACCTTCGCATTTTTCGCATACTTGTTGGCCAGATCCCGGCCTTTTTCTGGCTCCGACCACGTAGTAATGTGGTACCACACCGAAACAGTCAATTAAACCTGGTTGCGATTAATATTTTAGAGGATAACGCCGGTTATGTCTCGGTTAGGTCTGGGATTTGCCCCCATCTGGCTCGTACTTTCGCATTTCTCGCATACTTGTTGGCCAGATCATGGCCTTTTCCTGGTTTCGATCACGTAGTAGTGCGGTACCATACTGAAACAGTCAATTAAGTCTGGTTGCGATTTATATTTTGGAGGATAACGCTGGTTATGTCTGGGTTACGTCTGGTATTTGCAATCATCTGCCACATACTTTCGCATTTTTGGCATACTTGTTTGCCACATCCTGGGTTCTATTCTGGTTCGAACTACGTAGTAATGTGGTACCACACCGAAACAGTCAATTAAACCTGGTTGCGATTAATATTTTAGATGATAACGCAGGCTATGTCTCGGTTAGGTCCGGGATTTGCACTCATCTGGCCCGTACTTTCGCATTTTTCGTATACTTGTTGGCCAGATCCTAGGCTTTTTGCTGATTTGGATCACGTAGAAATGTGGTACCACACTGAAACAGTCAATAAAAGCTGGTTCCGATTAGTATTTTAGAGGATAACACCGGTTAGGTCTGGGTTACGTCTGGTATTTGCAATCATCTGCCACATACATTCTCATTTTTCGCATACTTGTTGGCGAGATCCTGGGCTTTTTCTGGTTTGGATCACGCAGTAATGTGGTACCACACTGAAACAGTCCATGAAGGCTGGTTTCGATATATATTTTAGAGGATAACACCGGTTAGGTCTGGGTTACGTCTGGTATTTGCAATCATCTGCCACATACATTCTCATTTTTCGCATACTTGTTGGCGAGATCCTGCGTTTTTTCTGGTTTGGGTCACGTAGTAATGCGGTACCACACCGAAAGAGTCAATTAAACCTGGTTGCGATTAATATTTTAGAGGATAACGCCGGTTATGTCTCGGTTAGGTCTGGGATTTGCCCTTATCTGGCCCGTACTTTCGCATTTTTCGCATACTTGTTGGGCAGATCCTGGCCTTTTTCTGGCTTGGACCAAGTAGTAATGTGGGACCACACTGAAACAGTCAATTCAACCTGGATTCTATCAATATTTTTGAGGATAACGCCGGTTATGTCTCGGTTAGGTCTGGGATTTGCCCTCATCTGGCTCGCACTTTCGCATTTTTCGCGCACTTGTTGGCCAGATCCTGGGCTACTTCTGGTTTGGATCACGTAGTAATGTGGGACCACACTGAAACAGTCAATTAAATCTGGTTTCGATTAATATTTTAGAGGATAACTCTGGTTATTTCTCGGTTAGGTCTGGGATTTGCCCTCATCTGTCTCGTACTTCCGCAATTTTCGCTCACTTATTGGCAAGATCCTGGCCTTTTTCTGGTTTCTATCACGTAGTAATGCGGTTCCACACCGAAACAGTCAATTAAACCTGGTTGCGATTAATATTTTAGAGGATAACGCTCGTTATGTCTCGGTTAGGTCTGGGATTTGCCCTCATCTGGCCCGTACTTTCGCATTTTTGCATACTTGTTGGCCAGATCCTAGGCTTTTTGCTGGTTTGGATCTCGTAGCAATGTGGTACCACACTGAATCAATCAATAAAAGCTGGTTCCGATGAGTGTTTTAGAGTATAACGCTGGTTATGTCTGGGTTAGTTCTGGTATTTGCAATCATCTGGCTCATACTTTCGCTTTTTTCGCATACTTGTTGGCCAGATGCTGGGTTTTTTCTGGTTTGGATCCCGTAATAATGACGTTCCACACCGAAACAGCCAATTAAACCTGGTTTCGATTAATATTTTAGAGGATAACGCCGGTTATATCTCGGTTAGGTCAGGGATTTGCCCTCATCTGGCTCGTACCTTCGCATTTTTCGCATACTTGTTGGCCAGATCCCGGCCTTTTTCTGGCTCCGACCACGTAGTAATGTGGTACCACACCGAAACAGTCAATTAAACCTGGTTGCGATTAATATTTTAGAGGATAACGCCGGTTATGTCTCGGTTAGGTCTGGGATTTGCCCCATCTGGCTCGTACTTTCGCATTTCTCGCATACTTGTTGGCCAGATCATGGCCTTTTCCTGGTTTCGATCACGTAGTAGTGCGGTACCATACTGAAACAGTCAATTAAATCTGGTTGCGATTTATATTTTGGAGGATAACGCTGGTTATGTCTGGGTTACGTCTGGTATTTGCAATCATCTGCCACATACTTTCGCATTTTTGGCATACTTGTTTGCCACATCCTGGGTTCTTTTCTGGTTCGAACTACGTTGTAATGTGGTACCACACCGAAACAGTCAATTAATCCTGGTTGCGATTAATATTTTAGATGATAACGCAGGCTATGTCTCGGTTAGGTCCGGGATTTGCCCTCATCTGGCCCGTACTTTCGCATTTTTCGCATACTTGTTGGCCAGATCCTAGGCTTTCTGCTGGTTTGGGTCACGTAGTAATGTGGTACCACACTGAAACAGTCAATAAAAGCTGGTTCCGAATAGTATTTTAGAGGATAACGCCGGTTACGTCTGGGTTAGTTCCGGTATTTGCAATCATCTGGCTCATACTTTCACATTTTTCGTATTCTTCTTTTCCAGTTCCTGGGTTTTTTCTGGTTTGGATCCCGTAGTAATGAGGTTCCACACCGAAACAGTCAATTAAACCTGGTTGCGATTAATATTTTAGAGGATAACGCCGGTTATGTCTCGGTTAGGTCTGGGATTTTCACTTATCTGAATCGTAATTTCGCATTTTTCGCATACTTGTTGGCCAGATCCTGTCCTTTTTCTGGCTTGGACCGAGTAGTAATGTGGGACCACAATGAAACAGTCAATTAAACCTGGTTGCGATTATTATTTTAGAGGATATTGCCGGTTATATCTCGGTTAGGTATGGGATATGCCCTCATCTGGCCCGTACTTTCGCATTTTTCGCATACTTGAATGGCCAGACCCTGTGTTTTTCTATTGTTAGGATCACGTAGTAATGTGGTACTACACTGAAACAGTCAATTAAACCTGGTTGAGATTAAAATTTTAGAGGATAACGCAGGTTATGTCTCGGTTAGGTCTGGGATTTGCCCTCATCTGGCTCGTACTTTCGCATTTTTCGCATACTTGTTTGCCAGATCCTGGGCTTTTTCTGGTTTGGAAACCGTAGTAATGAGGTTCTACAACGAAACAGTCAATTAAACCTGGTTGCGATTAATATTTTAGAGGATAACGCCGGTTATGTCTCGGTTAGGTCTGGGATTTGCCCTCATCTGGCTCGCACTTTCGCATTTTTCGCATACTTGTTGGCCAGATCCTGTGCTTCTTCTGGTTTGGATCACGTAGTAATGTGGGGCCACACCGAAACAGTCAATTAAACCTGGTTGCGATTAATATTTTAGAGGATAACGCCGGTTATGTCTCGGTTAGGTCTGGTATTTGCCCTCATCTGGCTCGTACTTCCGCATTTTTCGCATACTTGTTGGCCAGATCCTGTGCTTCTTCTGGTTTGGATCACGTAGTAATGTGGCACCACTCCGAAACAGTCAATTATACCTGGTTGAGATTAAAATTTTAGAGGATAACGCAGGTTATGTCTCGGTTAGGTCTGGGATTTGCCCTCATCTGGCTCGTACTTTCGCATTTTTCGCATACTTGTTTGCCAGATCCTGGGCTTTTTCTGGTTTGGAAACCGTAGTAATGAGGTTCTACAACGAAACAGTCAATTAAACCTGGTTGCGATTAATATTTTAGAGGATAACGCCGGTTATGTCTCGGTTAGGTCTGGGATTTGCCCTCATCTGGCTCGCACTTTCGCATTTTTCGCATACTTGTTGGCCAGATCCTGTGCTTCTTCTGGTTTGGATCACGTAGTAATGTGGGGCCACACCGAAACAGTCAATTAAACCTGGTTGCGATTAATATTTTAGAGGATAACGCCGGTTATGTCTCGGTTAGGTCTGGTATTTGCCCTCATCTGGCTCGTACTTCCGCATTTTTCGCATACTTGTTGGCCAGATCCTGTGCTTCTTCTGGTTTGGATCACGTAGTAATGTGGCACCACTCCGAAACATTCAATTAAACCTGGTTGCGATTAATATTTTAGAGGATAACGCCGGTTATGTCTGGGTTAGGTCTGGTATTTGCCCTCATTTGGCTCGTACTTTCGCATTTTTCTCATACTTGTTGGGCAGATCCTGGGCTTTTTCTGGTTTGGATCACGTAATAATGTGGTATCACACTGAAACAGTCAATAGAAGCTGGTTCCGATTAGTATTTTAGATGATAACGCAGGCTATGTCTCGGTTAAGTCTGGGATTTGCCCTCATCTGGCCCGTACTTTCGCATTTTTCGTATACTTGTTGGCCAGATCCTAGGCTTTTTGCTGGTTTGGATCACGTAGAAATGTGGTACCACACTGAAACAGTCAATAAAAGCTGGGTCCGATTAGTAATTTAGAGGATAACGCGGGTTATGTCTCGGTTAGTTCTGGGATTTGCCCACATTTGGCTCGTACTTGCCCATTTTTCTCATACTTGTTGGGCAGCTACTGGGCTTTTTTCTGGTTAGGATTACGTATTAATGTGGTGCCGCACTGAGATAGTCAATTCAACCTGGATTCTATCAATATTTTAGAGGATAACGCCGGTTAGGTCTGAGTTAGGTCTGGTATTTGCCCCCATCTGGCTCGTACTTCCGCATTTTTCGCATACCTGTTGGCCAGATCCTGGGCTTTTTCTGTTTTGGATCACGCAGTAATGTGGTACCACACTGAAACAGTCAATGAAGGCTGGTTTCGATATATATTTTAGAGGATAACACCGGTTAGGTCTGGGTGACGTCTGGTATTTGCAATCATCTGCCACATACATTCTCATTTTTTGCATACTTGTTGGCGAGATCCTGCGTTTTTTCTGGTTTGGTTCACTTAGTAATGCGGTACCACACCGAAAGAGTCAGTTAAACCTGGTTGCGATTAATATTTTAGAGGATAACGCCGGTTATGTCTCGGTTAGGTCTGGAATTTGCCGTCATCTGTCTCGTGCTTTCGTATTCTTCGCATACTTGTTGGCCAGATCCTGGGCTTTTTCTGCTTTGTATATCGTAGTAATGTGGTACCACACTGAAACAGTCAATGAAGGCTGGTTTCGATATATATTTTAGAGGATAACACCGGTTAGGTCTGGGTTACGTCTGGTATTTGCAATCATCTGCCACATACATTCTCATTTTTCGCATACTTGTTGGCGAGATCCTGCGTTTTTGCTGGTTTGGATCACGTAGTAATGCGGTACCACACCGAAACAGCCAATTAAACCTGGTTGCGATTAATATTTTAGAGGATAACGCCGGTTATGTCTCGGTTAGGTCTGGGATTTGCCCTCATCTGGCTCGTACTTTCGCATTTTTCGCATACTTGTTGGCCAAATCCTCGCTTTTCCTGGTTTGTATCACGTAGTAATGTGGTACCACACTGAAGCAGTCAATTAAACCTGGTTGCGATTAATATTTTAGAGTATAACGCCGGTTATGTCTCGGTTAGGTCTGGGATTTGCCCTCGTCTGTCTCGTGCTTTCGTATTTTTCGCATACTTGAATGGCTAGATCCTGGGTTTTTCTATTGTTAGAATCACGTAGTAATGTGGTACCACACTGAGACAGTCAATAAAAGCTGGTTCCGATTAGTATTTTAGACGATAACGCTGGTTATGTCTGGGTTAGTTCTGGTATTTGCAATCATCTGGCTCATACTTTCGCGTTTCTCGCATACTTGTTGGCAAGATCCTGGGCTTTTTCTGGTTTGTATCACGTAGTAATGCGGTAGCACACCGAAACAGCGAATTAAACCTGGTTGCGATTAATATTTTAGAGGATAACGCCGGTTATGTCTCGGTTAGGTCTGGGATTTGCCCTCATCTGGCTCGTACTTTCGCATTTTTCGCATACTTGTTGGCCAAATCCTGGGCTTTTCCTGGTTTGTAACACGTAGTAATGTGGTACCACACAGAAACAGTCAATAGAAGATGGTTCCGAATAGTATTTTAGAGGATAACGCTGGCTATGTCTGGGTTATTTCTGGTATTGGCAATCATCTTGCTCATACTTTCGCGTTTTTCGCATATTTGTTGGCCAGATCCTGGGTTTTTTCTGGTTTGGAACCCGTAGTAATGAGGTTCCACAACGAAACAGTCAATTAAACCTGGTTGCGATTAATATTTTAGAGGATAACGCCGGTTATGTCTCGGTTAGGTCTGGGATTTGCCATCATCTGGCTCGCACTTTCGCATTTTTCGCATACTTGTTGGCCAGATCCTGTGCTTCTTCTGGTTTGGATCACGTAGTAATGTGGGACCACACCGAAACAGTCAATTAAACCTGGTTGCGATTAATATTTTAGAGGATAACGCCGGTTATGTCTCGGTTAGGTCTGGGATTTGCCCCCATCTGGCTCGTACATTCGCATTTCTCGCATACTTGTTGGCCAGATCCTGGCCTTTTCCTGGTTTCGATCACGTAGTAGTGCGGTACCATACTGAAACAGTCAATTAAATCTGGTTGCGATTAATATTTTGGAGGATAACGCTGGTTATGTCTGGGTTACGTCTGGTATTTGCAATCATCTGCCACATACTTTCGCTTTTTTGGCATACTTGTTTGCCACATCCTGGGTTCCTTTCTGGCTCGAACCACGTAGTAATGTGGTACCACACCGAAACAGTCAATTAAACCTGGTTGCGATTAATATTTTAGAGGATAACGCCGGTTATGTCTGGGTTAGGTCTGGTACTTGCCCTCATTTGGCTCGTACTTTCGTATTTTTCTCATACCTGTTGGGCAGATCCTGGGCTTTTTCTGGTTTGGATCACGTAATAATGTGGTACCACACTGAAACAGTCAATAGAAGCTGGTTCCGATTAGTATTTTAGATGATAACGCAGGCTATGTCTCGGTTAGGTCTGGGATTTGCCCTCATCTGGCCCGTACTTTCGCATTTTTCGTATACTTGTTGGCCAGATCCTAGGCTTTTTGCTGGTTTGGATCAGGTAGAAATGTGGTACCACACTGAAACAGTCAATAAAAGCTGGTTCCGATTAGTAATTTAGAGGATAACGCAAATTATATCTCGGTTAGTTCTGGGATTTGCCCTCATTTGGCTCGTACTTACCTATTTTTCTCATACTTGTTGGGCAGCTACTGGCCTTCTTTCTGGTTAGGATCACGTATTAATGTGGTGCCGCACTGAGATAGTCAATTCAACCTGGATTCTATCAATATTTTAGAGGATAACGCCGGTTAGGTCTGAGTTAGGTCTGGTATTTGCCCCCATCTGGCTCGTACTTCCGCATTTTTCGCATTACTTATTGGCCAGATCCTGGCCTTTTTCAGGCTTGGACCACGCAGTAGTGTGGTACCACACTGAAACAGTCAATTAAACCTGGTTCCGATTAATATTTCAGAAGGATAACGCCGGCTATGTCTGGGTTAGGTCTGGTATTTCCCATCATCTAGCTCGTACTTTCGCATTTTTCGCTTACTTGATGGCCAGACTCTGGCCTTTTTCTGGTTTGGAACACGTAGTAAAGTGGTACCACACTGACACTGTCAATAAAAGCTGGTTCCGATTAGTATTTTAGAGGAGAACGCTGGTTAGGTCTGGGTTACGTCTGGTATTTGTAATCATCTGCCACATACATTCGCATTTTTCGCATACTTGTTGGCGAGATCCTGTGTTTTTTCTGGTTTGGATCACGTAGTAATGCGGTACCACACCGAAACAGTCAATTAATCCTGGTTGCGACTAATATTTTAGAGGATAACGCCGGTTATGTCTCGGTTATGTCTGTGATTTGCCCTCATCTGTGTCGTGCTTTCGTATTTTTCGCATACTTGTTGGCCAGATCCTGGGCTTTTTCTGCTTTGTATCACGTAGTAATGTGGTACCACACTGAAACAGTCAATAGAAGCTGGTTCCGAATAGTATTTTAGAGGATAACGCCGGTTGTGTCTGGGTTAGGTCTGGGATTTGCCCCCATCTGGCTCGTACATTCGCATTTCTCGCATACTTGTTGGCCAGATCCTGGCCTTTTCCTGGTTTCGATCACGTAGTAGTGCGGTACCATACTGAAACAGTCAATTAAATCTGGCTGCGATTAATATTTTGGAGGATAACGCTGGTTACGTCTGGGTTACGTCTGGTATTTGCAATCATCTGCCACAGACTTTCGCATTTTTGGCATACTTGTTTGCCACATCCTGGGTTCCTTTCTGGCTCGAACCACGTAGTAATGTGGTACCACACCGAAACAGTCAATTAAACCTGGTTGCGATTAATATTTTAGAGGATAACGCCGGTTATGTCTGGGTTAGGTCTGGTAGTTGCCCTCATTTGGCTCGTACTTTCGTATTTTTCTCATACTTGTTGTGCAGATCCTGGGCTTTTTGCTGGTTTGGAACACGTAGTAATGTGGTGCCACACTGAAACAGTCAATAAAAGCTGGTTCCGATTAGTATCTTAGAGGATAACGGAGGTTATGTCTCGGTTAGCTCTGGGAATTGCCCTCATTTGGCTCGTACTTTCGTATTTTTCTCATACTTGTTGGGCAGCTACTGGGCTTTTTTCTGGTTAGGATCACGTATTAATGTGGTGCCGCACTGAGATAGTCAATTCAACCTGGATTCAATCAATATTTTAGAGGATAACGCCGGTTATGTCTCGGTTAGGTCTGGGATTTTCACTCATCTGGATCGCAATTTCGCATTTTTCGCATACTTGTTGGCCAGATCCAGGCCTTTTTCAGGCTTGGACCACGTAGTAATGTGGTACCACACTGAAACAGTCAATAAAAGCTGGTTCCGATTAGTGTTTTAGAGGATAACGCTGGTTATGTCTGGGTTAGTTCTGGTATTGGCAATCATCTGGCTCATACCTTCGCTTTTTTCGCATACTTGTTGGCCAGGTGCTGGGTTTTTTCTGGTTTGGATCCCGTAATAATGACGTTCCACACCGAAACTGTCAAATAAACCTGGTTGCGATCAATATTTTAGAGGATAACGCCGGTTATGTCTCGGTTAGATCTGGTATTTACAATCATCTGGCTCATACTTTCGCGTTTTTCGCATACTTGTTGGCCAGATCATGGGTTTTTTCTGGTTGGATCCGGTAGTAATGAGGTTCCACACCGGAACAGTCAATTAAACCTGGTTGCGATTAATATTTTAGAGGATAACGCCGGTTATGTCTCGGTTAGGTCTGGGATTTTCACACATCTGGATCGTAATTTCGCATTTTTCGCATACTTGTTGGCCAGATCCAGGCCTTTTTCAGGCTTGGACCACGTAGTAATGTGGTACCACACTGAGACAGTCAATAAAAGCTGGTTCCGATTAGTGTTTTAGAGGGTAACGCCGGTTATGTCTCGGTTAGGTCTGGGATTTGCTCTCATCTGTCTCGTGCTTTCGTATTTTTCGCATACTTGTTGGCCAGATCCTGGGCTTTTTCTGCTTTGTATCACGTAGTAATGTGATACACTGAAACAGTCAATAGAGGCTGGTTCCGAATAGTATTTTAGAGGATAACCTAGGTTATGTCTCGGTTAGGTCTGGGATTTGCCCTTATCTGGCCCGTACTTCCGCTTTTTTCGCATTCTTGTTGTCCAGATCCTGGGTATTTTCTGGTTTGGATCCCGTAGTAATGAGGTTCCACACCGAAACAGTCAATTCAACCTGGTTGCGATTAATATTTTAGAGGATAACGCCGGTTATGTCTCGGTTAAGTCTGCAATTTGCCCACATCTGGCTCGTACTTTCGCATTTTTCGCATACTTGTTGGCCAGATCCTGGGCTTTTTCTGGTTTGTATCACGTAGTAATGACATTCCACACCGAAACAGTCAATTAAACCTGGTTCCGAATAGTATTTTAGAGGATAATGCAGGTTATGCCTCGGTTAGGTCTGGGATTTGCCCTTATCTGGCCCGTACTTTCGCATTTTTCGCATACTTGTTGGACAGATCCTGGTCTTTTTCTGGCTTGGACCAAGTAGTAATGTGGGACCACACTGAAACAGTCAATTAAACCTGGTTGCGATTAATATTTTAGAGGATAACGCCGGTTATGTCTCGGTTAGGTCTGGGATTTTCACTAATCTGGATCGTATTTTCGCGTTTCTCGCATACTTGTTGGCAATATCCGGGGCTTTTTCTGGTCTGGATCCCGTAGTAATGAGGATCCACACCGAAACAGTCAATTAAATCTGGTTGCGATTAATATTTTAGAGGATAACGCCGGTTATGTCTCGGTTAGGTCTGGGATTTTCACTAATCTGGGTCGTAATTTCGCGTTTCTCGCATACTTGTTGGCAGGATCCTGGGCTTTTTCTGGTTTGTGTCAGGTAGTAATGCGGTAGCACACCGAAACAGCCAATTAAACCTGGTTGCGATTAATATTTTAGAGGATAACGCCGGTTATGTCTCGGTTAAGTCTGCAATTTGCCCTCATCTGGCTCGTACTTTCGCATTTTTCGCATACTTGTTGGCCAGATCCTGGGCTTTTTCTGGTTTGTATCATGTAGTAATGACATTCCACACCGAAACAGTCAATTAAACCTGGATCCGAATAGTATTTTAGAGGATAACGCAGGTTATGTCTCGGTTAGGTCTGGGATTTGCCCTTATCTGGCCCGTACTTTCGCATTTTTCGCATACTTGTTGGCCAGATCCTGGTTTTTTTCTGGTTTGGATCCCGTAGTAATGAGGTTCCACAACGAAACAGTCAATTAAACCTGGTTTCGATTAATATTTTAGAGGATAACGCCGGTTATGTCTCGGTTAGGTCTGGGATTTGCCCCCATCTGGCTCGTACTTTCGCATTTCTCGCATACTTGTTGGCCAGATCCTGGGCTTCTTCTGGTTTGGATCACGTAGTAATGTGGGACCACACTGAAACAGTCAATTAAAGCTGGTTTCGATTAATATTTTAGAGGATAACTCCGGTTATTTCTCGGTTAGGTCGGGGATTTGCCCTCATCTGTCTCGTACTTCCGCAATTTTCGCACACTTATTGGCAAGATCCTGGCCTGTTTCTGGTTTCGATCACGTAGTAGTGCGGTACCATACTGAAACAGTCAATTAAATCTGGTTGCGTTTAATATTTTGGAGGATATCGCTGGTTATGTCTGGGTTACGTCTGGTATATGCAATCATCTGCCACATACTTTCGCATTTTTGGCATACTTGTTTGCCACATCCTGGGTTCTTTTCTGGCTCGATCCACGTAGTAATGTGGTACCACACCGAAACAGTCAATTAAACCTGGTTGCGATTAATATTTTAGAGGATAACGCCGGTTATGTCTGGGTTAGGTCTAGTATTTGCCCTCATTTGGCTCGTACTTTCGTATTTTTCTCATACTTGTTGGGCAGATCCTGTGCTTTTTCTGGTTTGGATCACGTAATAATGTGGGACCACACTGAAACAGTCAATTAAACCTGGTTCCGATTAGTATTTTAGATGATAACGCAGGCTATGTCTCGGTTAGGTCTGGGATTTGCCCTCATCTGGCCCGTACTTTCGCATTTTTCGTATACTTGTTGGCCAGATCCTAGGCTTTTTGCTGGTTTGGATCACGTAGTAATGTGGTGCCACACTGAAACAGTCAATAAAAGCTGGTTCCGATCAGTATTTTAGAGGATAACGCAGGTTATGTCTCGGTTAGCTCTGGGAATTGCCCCCATCTGGCTCGTACTTTCGCATTTCTCGCATACTTGTTGGCCAGATCCTGGGCTTCTTCTGGTTTGGATCACGTATTAATGTGGTGCCGCACTGAGATAGTCAATTCAACCTGGATTCTATCAGTATTTTAGAGGATAACGCCGGTTAGTTCTGAGTTAGGTCTGGTATTTGCCCTCATCTGGCTCGTACTTCCGCATTTTTCGCATACCTGTTGGCCAGATCCTGGGCTTTTTCTGGTTTGGATCACGCAGTAATGTGGTACCACACTGAAACAGTCAATGAAGGCTGGTTCCGATTAGTATTTTAGAGGATAACGCAGGTTATGTCTTGGTTAGATCTGGGAATTGCCCTCATTTGGCTCGTACTTTCGTATTTTTCTCATACTTGTTGGGCAGATCCTGGGCTTTTTGCTGGTTTGGATAACGTAGGAATGTGGTACCACACTGAAACAGTCAATAGAAGCTTGTTCCGATTAGTATTTTAGATGATAACCCAGGCTATGTCTCGGTTAGGTCTGGTATTTGCCCTCATCTGGCTCGTACTTCCGCATTTTTCGCATACTTGTTGGCCAGATCCTGGGCTTTTTCTGGTTTGTATCACGTAGTAATGTGGTACCACACATAAACAGTCAATAGAAGCTGGTTCCGACTAGTAATTTAGAGGATAACGCTGGCTATGTCTGGGTTTGTTCTGGTATTTGCTATCATCTGGCTCATACTTTCGCGTTTTTCGCATATTTGTTGGCCAGATCCTGTGTTTCTTCTGGTTTGGATCCCGTAGTAATGGGGTTCCACACCGAAACAGTCAATTAAACCTGGTTGCGATTAATATTTTAGAGGATAACGCCGGTTATGTCACGGTGAGGTCTGGGATTTTCACTCATCTGGATCGTAATTTCGCATTTTTCGCTTACTTGTTGGCCAGATTCTGGAATTTTTCTGCTTTGTATCACGTAGTAATGTGGCACCACACTGAAACAGTCAATAGAAGCTGGTTCCGAATAGTATTTTAGAGGATGACGCAGGTTACGTCTGGGTTAGTTCTGGTATTTACAATGATCTGGCTCATACTTTCGCGTTTCTCGCATACTTGTTGGCCAGATCCTGGGCTTCTTCTGGTTTGCGTCACGTAGTAATGAGGTTCTACAACGAAACAGTCAATTAAACCTGGTTGCGATTAATATTTTAGAGGATAACGCCGGTTATGTCTCGGTTAGGTCTGGGATTTGCCCTCATCTGGCTCGCACTTTCGCATTTTTCGCATACTTGTTGGCCAGATCCTGTGCTTCTTCTGGTTTGGATCACGTAGTAATGTGGGGCCACACCGAAACAGTCAATTAAACCTGGTTGCGATTAATATTTTAGAGGATAACGCCGGTTATGTCTCGGTTAGGTCTGGTATTTGCCCTCATCTGGCTCGTACTTCCGCATTTTTCGCATACTTGTTGGCCAGATCCTGTGCTTCTTCTGGTTTGGATCACGTAGTAATGTGGCACCACTCCGAAACAGTCAATTATACCTGGTTGAGATTAAAATTTTAGAGGATAACGCAGGTTATGTCTCGGTTAGGTCTGGGATTTGCCCTCATCTGGCTCGTACTTTCGCATTTTTCGCATACTTGTTTGCCAGATCCTGGGCTTTTTCTGGTTTGGAAACCGTAGTAATGAGGTTCTACAACGAAACAGTCAATTAAACCTGGTTGCGATTAATATTTTAGAGGATAACGCCGGTTATGTCTCGGTTAGGTCTGGGATTTGCCCTCATCTGGCTCGCACTTTCGCATTTTTCGCATACTTGTTGGCCAGATCCTGTGCTTCTTCTGGTTTGGATCACGTAGTAATGTGGGGCCACACCGAAACAGTCAATTAAACCTGGTTGCGATTAATATTTTAGAGGATAACGCCGGTTATGTCTCGGTTAGGTCTGGTATTTGCCCTCATCTGGCTCGTACTTCCGCATTTTTCGCATACTTGTTGGCCAGATCCTGTGCTTCTTCTGGTTTGGATCACGTAGTAATGTGGCACCACTCCGAAACATTCAATTAAACCTGGTTGCGATTAATATTTTAGAGGATAACGCCGGTTATGTCTGGGTTAGGTCTGGTATTTGCCCTCATTTGGCTCGTACTTTCGCATTTTTCTCATACTTGTTGGGCAGATCCTGGGCTTTTTCTGGTTTGGATCACGTAATAATGTGGTATCACACTGAAACAGTCAATAGAAGCTGGTTCCGATTAGTATTTTAGATGATAACGCAGGCTATGTCTCGGTTAAGTCTGGGATTTGCCCTCATCTGGCCCGTACTTTCGCATTTTTCGTATACTTGTTGGCCAGATCCTAGGCTTTTTGCTGGTTTGGATCACGTAGAAATGTGGTACCACACTGAAACAGTCAATAAAAGCTGGGTCCGATTAGTAATTTAGAGGATAACGCCGGTTATGTCTCGGTTAGTTCTGGGATTTGCCCTCATTTGGCTCGTACTTGCCCATTTTTCTCATACTTGTTGGGCAGCTAGTGGGCTTTTTTCTGGTTAGGATTACGTATTAATGTGGTGCCGCACTGAGATAGTCAATTCAACCTGGATTCTATCAATATTTTAGAGGATAACGCCGGTTAGGTCTGAGTTAGGTCTGGTATTTGCCCCCATCTGGCTCGTACTTCCGCATTTTTCGCATACCTGTTGGCCAGATCCTGGGCTTTTTCTGGTTTGGATCACGCAGTAATGTGGTACCACACTGAAACAGTCAATGAAGGCTGGTTTCGATATATATTTTAGAGGATAACACCGGTTAGGTCTGGGTGACGTCTGGTATTTGCAATCATCTGCCACATACATTCTCATTTTTTGCATACTTGTTGGCGAGATCCTGCGTTTTTTCTGGTTTGGTTCACTTAGTAATGCGGTACCACACCGAAAGAGTCAGTTAAACCTGGTTGCGATTAATATTTTAGAGGATAACGCCGGTTATGTCTCGGTTAGGTCTGGAATTTGCCGTCATCTGTCTCGTGCTTTCGTATTCTTCGCATACTTGTTGGCCAGATCCTGGGCTTTTTCTGCTTTGTATATCGTAGTAATGTGGTACCACACTGAAACAGTCAATGAAGGCTGGTTTCGATATATATTTTAGAGGATAACACCGGTTAGGTCTGGGTTACGTCTGGTATTTGCAATCATCTGCCACATACATTCTCATTTATCGCATACTTGTTGGCGAGATCCTGCGTTTTTGCTGGTTTGGATCACGTAGTAATGCGGTACCACACCGAAACAGCCAATTAAACCTGGTTGCGATTAATATTTTAGAGGATAACGCCGGTTATGTCTCGGTTAGGTCTGGGATTTGCCCTCATCTGGCTCGTACTTTCGCATTTTTCGCATACTTGTTGGCCAAATCCTCGCTTTTCCTGGTTTGTATCACGTAGTAATGTGGTACCACACTGAAGCAGTCAATTAAACCTGGTTGCGATTAATATTTTAGAGTATAACGCCGGTTATGTCTCGGTTAGGTCTGGGATTTGCCCTCGTCTGTCTCGTGCTTTCGTATTTTTCGCATACTTGAATGGCTAGATCCTGGGTTTTTCTATTGTTAGAATCACGTAGTAATGTGGTACCACACTGAGACAGTCAATAAAAGCTGGTTCCGATTAGTATTTTAGACGATAACGCTGGTTATGTCTGGGTTAGTTCTGGTATTTGCAATCATCTGGCTCATACTTTCGCGTTTCTCGCATACTTGTTGGCAAGATCCTGGGCTTTTTCTGGTTTGTATCACGTAGTAATGCGGTAGCACACCGAAACAGCCAATTAAACCTGGTTGCGATTCATATTTTAGAGGATAACGCCGGTTATGTCTCGGTTAGGTCTGGGATTTGCCCTCATCTGGCTCGTACTTTCGCATTTTTCGCATACTTGTTGGCCAGATCCTGGGCTTTTTCTGCTTTGTATCACGTAGTAATGTGGTACCACACTGAAACAGTCAATAGAAGCTGGTTCCGAATAGTATTTTAGAGGATAACGCCGGTTGTGTCTGGGTTAGGTCTGGGATTTGCCCCCATCTGGCTCGTACATTTGCATTTCTCGCATACTTGTTGGCCAGATCCTGGCCTTTTCCTGGTTTCGATCACGTAGTAGTGCGGTACCATACTGAAACAGTCAATTAAATCTGGTTGCGATTAATATTTTAGAGGATAACGCCGGTTATGTCTCGGTTAGGTCTGGGATTTGCCATCATCTGGCTCGCACTTTCGCATTTTTCGCATACTTGTTGGCCAGATCCTGTGCTTCTTCTGGTTTGGATCACGTAGTAATGTGGGACCACACCGAAACAGTCAATTAAACCTGGTTGCGATTAATATTTTAGAGGATAACGCCGGTTATGTCTCGGTTAGGTCTGGGATTTGCCCCCATCTGGCTCGTACATTCGCATTTCTCGCATACTTGTTGGCCAGATCCTGGCCTTTTCCTGGTTTCGATCACGTAGTAGTGCGGTACCATACTGAAACAGTCAATTAAATCTGGTTGCGATTAATATTTTGGAGGATAACGCTGGTTATGTCTGGGTTACGTCTGGTATTTGCAATCATCTGCCACATACTTTCGCTTTTTTGGCATACTTGTTTGCCACATCCTGGGTTCCTTTCTGGCTCGAACCACGTAGTAATGTGGTACCACACCGAAACAGTCAATTAAACCTGGTTGCGATTAATATTTTAGAGGATAACGCCGGTTATGTCTGGGTTAGGTCTGGTAGTTGCCCTCATTTGGCTCGTACTTTCGTATTTTTCTCATACCTGTTGGGCAGATCCTGGGCTTTTTCTGGTTTGGATCACGTAATAATGTGGTACCACACTGAAACAGTCAATAGAAGCTGGTTCCGATTAGTATTTTAGATGATAACGCAGGCTATGTCTCGGTTAGGTCTGGGATTTGCCCTCATCTGGCCCGTACTTTCGCATTTTTCGTATACTTGTTGGCCAGATCCTAGGCTTTTTGCTGGTTTGGAGCAGGTAGAAATGTGGTACCACACTGAAACAGTCAATAAAAGCAGGTTCCGATTAGTAATTTAGAGGGTAACGCAGGTTATATCTCGGTTAGTTCTGGGATTTGCCCTCATTTGGCTCGTACTTACCTATTTTTCTCATACTTGTTGGGCAGCTACTGGCCTTCTTTCTGGTTAGGATCACGTACTAATGTGGTGCCGCACTGAGATAGTCAATTCAACCTGGATTCTATCAATATTTTAGAGGATAACGCCGGTTAGGTCTGAGTTATGTCTGGTATTTGCCCCCATCTGGCTCGTACTTCCGCATTTTTCGCATTACTTATTGGCCAGATCCTGGCCTTTTTCAGGCTTGGACCACGCAGTAGTGTGGTACCACACTGAAACAGTCAATTAAACCTGGTTCCGATTAATATTTCAGAAGGATAACGCCGGCTATGTCTGGGTTAGGTCTGGTATTTCCCATCATCTAGCTCGTACTTTCGCATTTTTCGCTTACTTGATGGCCAGACTCTGGCCTTTTTCTGGTTTGGAACACGTAGTAAAGTGGTACCACACTGACACTGTCAATAAAAGCTGGTTCCGATTAGTATTTTAGAGGAGAACGCTGGTTAGGTCTGGGTTACGTCTGGTATTTGTAATCATCTGCCACATACATTCGCATTTTTCGCATACTTGTTGGCGAGATCCTGTGTTTTTTCTGGTTTGGATCACGTAGTAATGCGGTACAACACCGAAACAGTCAATTAATCCTGGTTGCGACTAATATTTTAGAGGATAACGCCGGTTATGTCTCGGTTATGTCTGTGATTTGCCCTCATCTGTGTCGTGCTTTCGTATTTTTCGCATACTTGTTGGCCAGATCCTGGGCTTTTTCTGCTTTGTATCACGTAGTAATGTGGTACCACACTGAAACAGTCAATAGAAGCTGGTTCCGAATAGTATTTTAGAGGATAACGCCGGTTGTGTCTGGGTTAGGTCTGGGATTTGCCCCCATCTGGCTCGTACATTCGCATTTCTCGCATACTTGTTGGCCAGATCCTGGCCTTTTCCTGGTTTCGATCACGTAGTAGTTGGGTACCATACTGAAACAGTCAATTAAATCTGGCTGCGATTAATATTTTGGAGGATAACGCTGGTTACGTCTGGGTTACGTCTGGTATTTGCAATCATCTGCCACAGACTTTCGCATTTTTGGCATACTTGTTTGCCACATCCTGGGTTCCTTTCTGGCTCGAACCACGTAGTAATGTGGTACCACACCGAAACAGTCAATTAAACCTGGTTGCGATTAATATTTTAGAGGATAACGCCGGTTATGTCTGGGTTAGGTCTGGTAGTTGCCCTCATTTGGCTCGTACTTTCGTATTTTTCTCATACTTGTTGGGCAGATCCTGGGCTTTTTCTGGTTTGGATCACGTAATAATGTGGTACCACACTGAAACAGTCAATAGAAGCTGGTTCCGATTAGTATTTTAGATGATAACGCAGGCTATGTCTCTGTTAGGTCTGGGATTTGCCCTCATCTGGCCCGTACTTTCGCATTTTTCGTATACTTGTTGGCCAGATCCTAGGCTTTTTGCTGGTTTGGATCAGGTAGAAATGTGGTACCACACTGAAACAGTCAATAAAAGCTGGTTCCGATTAGTAATTTAGAGGATAACGCAGGTTATGTCTCGGTCAGCTCTGGGAATTGCCCTCATTTGGCTCGTACTTTCGTATTTTTCTCATACTTGTTGTGCAGATCCTGGGCTTTTTGCTGGTTTGGAACACGTAGTAATGTGGTGCCACACTGAAACAGTCAATAAAAGCTGGTTCCGATTAGTATCTTAGAGGATAACGCAGGTTATGTCTCGGTTAGCTCTGGGAATTGCCCTCATTTGGCTCGTACTTTCGTATTTTTCTCATACTTGTTGGGCAGCTACTGGGCTTTTTTCTGGTTAGGATCACGTATTAATGTGGTGCCGCACTGAGATAGACAATTCAACCTGGATTCAATCAATATTTTAGAGGATAACGCCGGTTAGATCTGAGTTAGGTCTGGTATTTGCCCTCATCTGGCTCGCACTTCCGCAGTTTTCGCATACCTGTTGGCCAGATCCTGGGCTTTTTCTGGTTTGGATCACGCAGTAATGTGGTACCACACTGAAACAGTCAATGAAGGCTGATTCCGATTAGTATTTTAGAGGATAACGCAGGTTATGTCTCGGTTAGCACTGGGAATTGCCCTCATTTGGCTCGTACTTTCGTATTTTTCTCATACTTGTTGTGCAGATCCTGGGCTTCTTGCTGGTTTGGATCACGTAGTAATGTGGTACCACACTGAAACAGTCAATAGAAGCTGGTTCCGATTAGTATTTTAGATGATAACGCAGGCTATGTATCGGTTAGGTCTGGTATTTGCCCTCATCTGGCTCGTACTTCCGCATTTTTCGCATACTTGTTGGCCAGATCCTGGGTTTTTTCTGGTTTGGATCCCGTAGTAATGAGGTTCCACACCGAAACAGTCAATTAAACCTGGTTGCGATTAATATTTTAGAGGATAACGCCGGTTATGTCTCGGTTAGGTCTGGGATTTTCACTCATCTGGATCGCAATTTCGCATTTTTCGCATACTTGTTGGCCAGGTCCAGGCCTTTTTCAGGCTTGGACCACGTAGTAATGTGGTACCACACTGAAACAGTCAATAAAAGCTGGTTCCGATTAGTGTTTTAGAGGATAACGCTGGTTATGTCTGGGTTAGTTCTGGTATTGGCAATCATCTGGCTCATACCTTCGCTTTTTTCGCATACTTGTTGGCCAGGTGCTGGGTTTTTTCTGGTTTGGATCCCGTAATAATGACGTTCCACACCGAAACTGTCAAATAAACCTGGTTGCGATCAATATTTTAGAGGATAACGCCGGTTATGTCTCGGTTAGATCTGGTATTTACAATCATCTGGCTCATACTTTCGCGTTTTTCGCATACTTGTTGGCCAGATCATGGGTTTTTTCTGGTTGGATCCGGTAGTAATGAGGTTCCACACCGGAACAGTCAATTAAACCTGGTTGCGATTAATATTTTAGAGGATAACGCCGGTTATGTCTCGGTTAGGTCTGGGATTTTCACACATCTGGATCGTAATTTCGCATTTTTCGCATACTTGTTGGCCAGATCCAGGCCTTTTTCAGGCTTGGACCACGTAGTAATGTGGTACCACACTGAGACAGTCAATAAAAGCTGGTTCCGATTAGTGTTTTAGAGGATAACGCCGGTTATGTCTCGGTTAGGTCTGGGATTTGCTCTCATCTGTCTCGTGCTTTCGTATTTTTCGCATACTTGTTGGCCAGATCCTGGGCTTTTTCTGCTTTGTATCACGTAGTAATGTGATACACTGAAACAGTCAATAGAGGCTGGTTCCGAATAGTATTTTAGAGGATAACCCAGGTTATGTCTCGGTTAGGTCTGGGATTTGCCCTTATCTGGCCCGTACTTCCGCTTTTTTCGCATTCTTGTTGTCCAGATCCTGGGTATTTTCTGGCTTGGACCAAGTAGTAATGTGGGACCACACTGAAACAGTCAATTAAACCTGGTTGCGATTAATATTTTAGAGGATAACGCCGGTTATGTCTCGGTTAGGTCTGGGATTTTCACTAATCTGGATCGTATTTTCGCGTTTCTCGCATACTTGTTGGCAATATCCGGGGCTTTTTCTGGTCTGGATCCCGTAGTAATGAGGATCCACACCGAAACAGTCAATTAAACCTGGTTGCGATTAATATTTTAGAGGATAACGCCGGTTATGTCTCGGTTAGGTCTGGGATTTTCACTAATCTGGGTCGTAATTTCGAGTTTCTCGCATACTTGTTGGCAGGATCCTGGGCTTTTTCTGGTTTGTGTCAGGTAGTAATGCGGTAGCACACCGAAACAGCCAATTAAACCTGGTTGCGATTAATATTTTAGAGGATAACGCCGGTTATGTCTCGGTTAAGTCTGCAATTTGCCCTCATCTGGCTCGTACTTTCGCATTTTTCGCATACTTGTTGGCCAGATCCTGGGCTTTTTCTGGTTTGTATCATGTAGTAATGACATTCCACACCGAAACAGTCAATTAAACCTGGATCCGAATAGTATTTTAGAGGATAACGCAGGTTATGTCTCGGTTAGGTCTGGGATTTGCCCTTATCTGGCCCGTACTTTCGCATTTTTCGCATACTTGTTGGCCAGATCCTGGGTTTTTTCTGGTTTGGATCCCGTAGTAATGAGGTTCCACAACGAAACAGTCAATTAAACCTGGTTTCGATTAATATTTTAGAGGATAACGCCGGTTATGTCTCGGTTAGGTCTGGGATTTGCCCCCATCTGGCTCGTACTTTCGCATTTCTCGCATACTTGTTGGCCAGATCCTGGGCTTCTTCTGGTTTGGATCACGTAGTAATGTGGGACCACGCTGAAACAGTCAATTAAAGCTGGTTTCGATTAATATTTTAGAGGATAACTCCGGTTATTTCTCGGTTAGGTCGGGGATTTGCCCTCATCTGTCTCGTACTTCCGCAATTTTCGCACACTTATTGGCAAGATCCTGGCCCGTTTCTGGTTTCGATCACGTAGTAGTGCGGTACCATACTGAAACAGTCAATTAAATCTGGTTGCGTTTAATATTTTGGAGGATATCGCTGGTTATGTCTGGGTTACGTCTGGTATATGCAATCATCTGCCACATACTTTCGCATTTTTGGCATACTTGTTTGCCACATCCTGGGTTCTTTTCTGGCTCGATCCACGTAGTAATGTGGTACCACACCGAAACAGTCAATTAAACCTGGTTGCGATTAATATTTTAGAGGATAACGCCGGTTATGTCTGGGTTAGGTCTAGTATTTGCCCTCATTTGGCTCGTACTTTCGTATTTTTCTCATACTTGTTGGGCAGATCCTGGGCTTTTTCTGGTTTGGATCACGTAATAATGTGGGACCACACTGAAACAGTCAATTAAACCTGGTTCCGATTAGTATTTTAGATGATAACGCAGGCTATGTCTCGGTTAGGTCTGGGATTTGCCCTCATCTGGCCCGTACTTTCGCATTTTTCGTATACTTGTTGGCCAGATCCTAGGCTTTTTGCTGGTTTGGATCACGTAGTAATGTGGTGCCACACTGAAACAGGCAATAAAAGCTGGTTCCGATCAGTATTTTAGAGGATAACGCAGGTTATGTCTCGGTTAGCTCTGGGAATTGCCCCCATCTGGCTCGTACTTTCGCATTTCTCGCATACTTGTTGGCCAGATCCTGGGCTTCTTCTGGTTTGGATCACGTATTAATGTGGTGCCGCACTGAGATAGTCAATTCAACCTGGATTCTATCAGTATTTTAGAGGATAACGCTGGTTAGTTCTGAGTTAGGTCTGGTATTTGCCCTCATCTGGCTCGTACTTCCGCATTTTTCGCATACCTGTTGGCCAGATCCTGGGCTTTTTCTGGTTTGGATCACGCAGTAATGTGGTACCACACTGAAACAGTCAATGAAGGCTGGTTCCGATTAGTATTTTAGAGGATAACGCAGGTTATGTCTTGGTTAGATCTGGGAATTGCCCTCATTTGGCTCGTACTTCCGCATTTTTCGCATACTTGTTGGCCAGATCCTGGGCTTTTTCTGGTTTGTATCACGTAGTAATGTGGTACCACACATAAACAGTCAATAGAAGCTGGTTCCGACTAGTATTTTAGAGGATAACGCTGGCTATGTCTGGGTTTGTTCTGGTATTTGCTATCATCTGGCTCATACTTTCGCGTTTTTCGCATATTTGTTGGCCAGATCCTGTGTTTCTTCTAGTTTGGATCCCGTAGTAATGGGGTTCCACACCGAAACAGTCAATTAAACCTGGTTGCGATTAATATTTTAGAGGATAACGCCGGTTATGTCACGGTGAGGTCTGGGATTTTCACTCATCTGGATCGTAATTTCGCATTTTTCGCTTACTTGTTGGCCAGATTCTGGAATTTTTCTGCTTTGTATCACGTAGTAATGTGGTACCACACTGAAACAGTCAATAGAAGCTGGTTCCGAATAGTATTTTAGAGGATGACGCAGGTTACGTCTGGGTTAGTTCTGGTATTTACAATGATCTGGCTCATACTTTCGCGTTTCTCGCATACTTGTTGGCCAGATCCTGGGCTTCTTCTGGTTTGCGTCACGTAGTAATGCGGTACCACACCCAAACAGTCAATTAAACCTGGTTGCGATAAATATTATAGAGGATAACGCCGGTTATGTCTCGGTTAGGTCTGGGATTTTCACTAATCTGGATCGTAATTTCGCGTTTCTCGCATACTTGTTGGCAAGATCCTGGGCTTTTTCTGGTTTGTATCAGGTAGTAATGTGGTACCACACTGAAACAGTCAATAGCAGCTGGTTCCGAATAGTATTTTAGAGGATAACGCAGGTTATGTCTGGGTTTGTTCTGGTATTTGCTATCATCTGGCTCATACTTTCGCGTTTTTCGCATATTTGTTGGCCAGATCCTGTGTTTTTTCCGGTTTGGATCCCGTAGTAATGGGGTTCCATACCGAAACAGTCAGTTAAACCTGGTTGCGATTAATATTTTAGAGGATACGCCGTTTATCTCCCGGTTAGGTCTGGGATTTGCCCTCATCTGGCTCGTACTTTCGCATTTTTCGCATACTTGTTGGCCAGATCCTGGGTTTTTTCTGGTTTGGATCCCGTAGTAATGAGGTTCCACAACGAAACAGTCAATTAAACCTGGTTTCGATTAATATTTTAGAGGATAACGCCGGTTATGTCTCGGTTAGGTCTGGGATTTGCCCCCATCTGGCTCGTACTTTCGCATTTCTCGCATACTTGTTGGCCAGATCCTGGGCTTCTTCTGGTTTGGATCACGTAGTAATGTGGGACCACACTGAAACAGTCAATTAAAGCTGGTTTCGATTAATATTTTAGAGGATAACTCCGGTTATTTCTCGGTTAGGTCGGGGATTCGCCCTCATCTGTCTCGTACTTCCGCAATTTTCGCACACTTATTGGCAAGATCCTGGCCTGTTTCTGGTTTCGATCACGTAGTAGTGCGGTACCATACTGAAACAGTCAATTAAATCTGGTTGCGTTTAATATTTTGGAGGATATCGCTGGTTATGTCTGGGTTACGTCTGGTATTTGCAATCATCTGCCACATACTTTCGCATTTTTGGCATACTTGTTTGCCACATCCTGGGTTCTTTTCTGGCTCGATCCACGTAGTAATGTGGTACCACACCGAAACAGTCAATTAAACCTGGTTGCGATTAATATTTTAGAGGATAACGCCGGTTATGTCTGGGTTAGGTCTAGTATTTGCCCTCATTTGGCTCGTACTTTCGTATTTTTCTCATACATGTTGGGCAGATCCTGGGCTTTTTCTGGTTTGGATCACGTAATAATGTGGGACCACACTGAAACAGTCAATTAAACCTGGTTCCGATTAGTATTTTAGATGATAACGCAGGCTATGTCTCGGTTAGCTCTGGGAATTGCCCCCATCTGGCTCGTACTTTCGCATTTCTCGCATACTTGTTGGCCAGATCCTGGGCTTCTTCTGGTTTGGATCACGTATTAATGTGGTGCCGCACTGAGATAGTCAATTCAACCTGGATTCTATCAATATTTTAGAGGATAACGCCGGTTAGTTCTGAGTTAGGTCTGGTATTTGCCCTCATCTGGCTCGTACTTCCGCATTTTTCGCATACCTGTTGGCCAGATCCTGGGCTTTTTCTGGTTTGGATCACGCAGTAATGTGGTACCACACTGAAACAGTCAATGAAGGCTGGTTCCGATTAGTATTTTAGAGGATAACGCAGGCTATGTCTCGGTTAGGTCTGGTATTTGCCCTCATCTGGCTCGTACTTCCGCATTTTTCGCATACTTGTTGGCCAGATCCTGGGCTTTTTCTGGTTTGTATCACGTAGTAATGTGGTACCACACATAAACAGTCAATAGAAGCTGGTTCCGACTAGTATTTTAGAGGATAACGCTGGCTATGTCTGGGTTTGTTCTGGTATTTGCTATCATCTGGCTCATACTTTCGCGTTTTTCGCATATTTGTTGGCCAGATCCTGTGTTTCTTCTGGTTTGGATCCCGTAGTAATGGGGTTCCACACCGAAACAGTCAATTAAACCTGGTTGTGATTAATATTTTAGAGGATAACGCCGGTTATGTCACGGTGAGGTCTGGGATTTTCACTCATCTGGATCGTAATTTCGCATTTTTCGCTTACTTGTTGGCCAGATTCTGGAATTTTTCTGCTTTGTATCACGTAGTAATGTGGTACCACACTGAAACAGTCAATAGAAGCTGGTTCCGAATAGTATTTTAGAGGATGACGCAGGTTACGTCTGGGTTAGTTCTGGTATTTACAATGATCTGGCTCATACTTTCGCGTTTTTCGCATACTTGTTGGCCAGATCCTGGGCTTCTTCTGGTTTGCGTCACGTAGTAATGCGGTACCACACCCAAACAGTCAATTGAACCTGGTTGCGATAAATATTTTAGAGGATAACGCCGGTTATGTCTCGGTTAGGTCTGGGATTTGCCGTCATCTGGCTCATACTTTCGCGTTTTTCGCATATTTGTTGGCCAGATCCTGGGTTTTTTCTGGTTTGGATCCCGAAGTAATGAGGTTCCACACCCAAACAGTCAATTAAACCTGGTTGCGATAAATATTTTAGAGGATAACGCCGTTTATGTCTCGGTTAGGTCTGGGATTTGCCCTCATCTGGCTCGTACTTTCGCATTTTTCGCGTACTTGTTGGCCAGATCCTGGGCTTTTTCTGGTTTGGATCACGTAATAATGTGGTACCACACTGAAACAGTCAATTAAACCTGGTTGCGATTAATATTTTAGAGGATAACGCTGCTTATGTCTCGGTTAGGTCTGGGATTTGCCCTCATCTGGCTCGTACTTTCGCACTATTTCGCATACTTGTTGGCCAGATCCTGGGCTTTTTCTGGTTTGTATCACGTAGTAATGTGGTACCACACTGAAACAGTCAATAGAAGCTGGTTCCGAATAGTATTTTAGAGGATAACGCTGGTTATATCTCGGTTAGTTCTGGGATTTGCCCTCATCTGGCTCGTACTTTTGCATTTTTCGCATACTTGTTGGCCAGATCCTGGGCTTCTTCTGGTTTGGATCACGTAGTAATGTGGGACTACACTGAAACAGTCAATTAAACCTGGTTTCGATTAATATTTTAGAGGATAACTCCGGTTATTTCGTGGTTAGGTCTGGGATTTGCCCTCATCTGTCTCGTATGTCCGGAATTTTCGCATACTTATTGGCAAGATCCTGGCCTTTTTCTGGTTTATATCACGTAGTAATGCGGTACTACACTGAAACAGTCAATTAAACCTGGTTGCGATTAATATTTTACAGGATAACGCTGGTTATTTGTCGGTTAGGTCTGGGATTTGCCCTCATCTGGCCCGTACTTTCGCATTTTTGCATACTTGTTGGCCAGATCCTAGGCTTTTTGCTGGTTTGGATCACGTAGTAATGTGGTACCACACTGAAACAGTCAATAAAAGCTGGTTCCGATTAGTGTTTTAGAGGATAACGCTGGTTATGTCTGGGTTAGTTCTGGTATTTGCAATCATCTTGCTCATACTTTCGCTTTTTTCGCATACTTGTTGGCCAGATGCTGGGTTTTTTCTGGTTTGGATCCCGTAATAATGACGTTCCGCACCGAAACCGTCAATTAAACCTGGTTCCGATTAATATTTTAGAGGATAACGCCGGTTATGTCTCGGTTAGGTCTGGGATTTGCCCACATCTGGCCCGTACTTTCGTATTTTTCTCATACTTGTTGGGCAGATCCTGGCCTGTTTCTGGTTTCGATCACGTAGTAGTGCGGTACCATACTGAAACAGTCAATTAAATCTGGTTGCGTTTAATATTTTGGAGGATAACGCCGGTTATGTCACGGTTAGGTCTGGGATTTTCACTCATCTGGATCGTAATTTCGCTTTTTTCGCATACTTGTTGGCCAGATGCTGGGTTTTTTCTGGTTTGGATCCCGTAGTAATGAGGTTCCACACCGAAACAATCAATTGAACCTGGTTGCGATTAATATTTTAGAGGATAACGCCGGTTATGTCTCGGTTAGGTCTGGGATTTTCACTCATCTGGATCGTAATTTCGCATTTTTCGCATACTTGTTGGCCAGATTCAGGCCTTTTTCAGGCTTGGACCACGTAATAATGTGGTACCACACTGAAACAGTCAATAGAAGCTGGTTCCGATTAGTATTTTAGATGATAACGCAGGCTATGTCTCGGTTAGGTCTGGGATTTGCCCTCATCTGGCCCGTACTTTCGCATTTTTCGTATACTTGTTGGCCAGATCCTAGGCTTTTTGCAGGTTTGGATCACGTAGTAATGTGGTGCCACACTGAAACAGTCAAATAAACTTGGTTCCGATTAATATTTTAGAGGATAACGCCGGCTATGTCTGGGATAGGTCTGGTATTTGCCCTCATTTTGCTCGTACTTTCGCATTTTTCGCTTACTTGTTGGCCAGATTCTGGCCTTTTTCTGCTTTGTATCACGTAGTAATGTGGTACCACACTGAAACAGTCAATAGAAGCTGGTTCCGAATAGTATTTTAGAGAATGACGCAGGTTACGTCTGGGTTAGTTCTGGTATTTACAATCATCTGGCTCATACTTTCGCGATTTCGCATACTTGTTGGCCAGATCATGGGTTTTTTCTGGTTGGATCCCGTAGTAATGAGGTTCCACACCGAAACAGTCGATTAAACCTGGATCCGAATAGTAATTTAGAGGATAACGCAGGTTATGTCTCGGTTAGGTCTGGGATTTGCCCTTATCTGGCCCGTACTTTCGCATTTTTCGCATACTTGTTGGCCAGATCCTGGCCTTTTTCTGGCTTGGACCAAGTAGTAATGTGGGACCACACTGAAACAGTCAATTAAACCTGGTTGCGATTAATATTTTAGAGGATAAGGCCGGTTATGTCTCGGTTAGGTCTGGGATTTGCCATCATCTGGCTCGTACTTTCGCATTTTTCGCATACTTGTTGGCCAGATCCTGGGCTCTTTCTGGTTTGTATCGCGTAGTAATGACATTCCACACCGAAACAGTCAATTAAACCTGGTTCCGAATAGTATTTTAGAGGATAACGCAGGTTATGTCTCGGTTAGGTCTGGGATTTGCCCTTATCTGGCCCGTTCTTTCGCATTTTTCGCATACTTGTTGGCCAGATCCTGGCCCTTTTCTGGTTTGGACCAAGTAGTAATGTGGGACCACACTGAAACAGTCAATTAAACCTGGTTGCGATTAATATTTTAGAGGATAACGCAGGTTATGTCTCGGTTAGGTCTGGGATTTGCCCTTATCTGGCCCGTACTTTCGCATTTTTCGCATACTTGTTGGCCAGATCCTGGCCTTTTTCTGGCTTGGACCAAGTAGTAATGTGGGACCACACTGAAACAGTCAATTAAACCTGGTTGCGATTAATATTTTAGAGGATAACGCCGGTTATGTCTCGGTTAGGTCTGGGATTTGCCCTCATCTGGCTCGTACTTCCGCATTTTTCGCATACTTGTTGGCCAGATCCTGGGTTTTTTCTGGTTTGGATCCCGTAGTAATGAGGTTCCACACCGAAGCAGTCAATTAAACCTGGTTGCGATTAATATTTTAGAGGATAACGCCGGTTATGTCTCGGTTAGGTCTGGGATTTTCACTCATCTGGATCGCAATTTCGCTTTTTTCGCATACTTGTTGGCCAGATCCAGGCCTTTTTCAGGCTTGGACCACGTAGTAATGTGGTACCACACTGAAACAGTCAATAAAAGCTGGTTCCGATTAGTGTTTTAGAGGATAACGCTGGTTATGTCTGGGTTAGTTCTGGTATTTGCAATCATCTGGCTCATACCTTCGCTTTTTTCGCATACTTGTTGGCCAGGTGCTGGGTTTTTTCTGGTTTGGATCCCGTAATAATGACGTTCCACACCGAAACAGTCAAATAAACCTGGTTGCGATTAATATTTTAGAAGATAACGCCGGTTATGTCTCGGTTAGGTCTGGGATTTTCACTAATCTGGATCGTACTTCCGCAATTTTCGCACACTTATTGGCAAGATCCTGGCCTTTTTCTGGTTTCGATCACGTGGTAGTGCGGTACCATACTGAAACAGTCAATTAAATGTGGTTGCGAATAATATTTTGGAGGATAACGCTGGTTATGTCTGGGTTACGTCTGGTATTTGCAATCATCTGCCACATACTTTCGCATTTTTGGCATACTTGTTTGCCACATCCTGGGTTCTTTTCTGGCTCGAACCACGTAGCAATGTGGTACCACACCGAAACAGTCAATTAAACCTGGTTGCGATTAATATTTTAGAGGGTAACGCCGGTTATGTCTGGGTTAGGTCTAGTATTTGCCCTCATTTGGCTCGTACTTTCGTATTTTTCTCATACTTGTTGGGCAGATCCTGGGCTTTTTCTGGTTTGCGTCACGTAGTAATGCGGTAGCACACCGAAACGGTCAATTAAACCTGGTTGCGATTAATATTTTAGAGGATAACGCCGGTTATGTCTCGGATAAGTCTGCGATTTGCCCTCATCTGGCTCGTACTTTCGCATTTTTCGCATACTTGTTGGCCAGATCCTGGGCTTTTTCTGGTTTGTATCACGTAGTAATGTGGTACCACACTGAAACAGTCAATAGCAGCCGGTTCCGACTAGTATTTTAGAGGATAACGCTGGCTATGTCTGGGTTTGTTCTGGTATTTGCTATCATCTGGCTCATACTTTCGCGTTTTTCGCAGATTTGTTGGCCAGATCCTGTGTTTTTTCCGGTTTGGATCCCGTAGTAATGGGGTTCCATACCGAAACAGTCAGTTAAACCTGGTTGCGATTAATATTTTAGACGATAACGCCGGTTATGTCTCGGTTAGGTCTGGGATTTGCCCCCATCTGGCTCGTACTTTCGCATTTCTCGCATACTTGTTGGCCAGATCCTGGGCTTCTTCTGGTTTGGATCACGTAGTAATGTGGGACCACACTGAAACAGTCAATTAAAGCTGGTTTCGAATAATATTTTAGAGGATAACTCCGGTTATTTCTCGGTTAGGTCGGGGATTTTCCCTCATCTGTCTCGTACTTCCGCAATTTTCGCACACTTATTGGCAAGATCCTGGCCTGTTTCTGGTTTCGATCACGTAGTAGTGCGGTACCATACTGAAACAGTCAATTAAATCTGGTTGCGTTTAATATTTTGGAGGATAACGCCGGTTATGTCACGGTTAGGTCTGGGATTTTCACTCATCTGGATCGTAATTTCGCTTTTTTCGCATACTTGTTGGCCAGATGCTGGGTTTTTTCTGGTTTGGATCCCGTAGTAATGAGGTTCCACACCGAAGCAGTCAATTAAACCTGGTTGCGATTAATATTTTAGAGGATAACGCCGGTTATGTCTCGGTTAGGTCTGGGATTTTCACTCATCTGGATCGCAATTTCGCTTTTTTCGCATACTTGTTGGCCAGATCCAGGCCTTTTTCAGGCTTGGACCACGTAGTAATGTGGTACCACACTGAAACAGTCAATAAAAGCTGGTTCCGATTAGTGTTTTAGAGGATAACGCTGGTTATGTCTGGGTTAGTTCTGGTATTTGCAATCATCTGGCTCATACCTTCGCTTTTTTCGCATACTTGTTGGCCAGGTGCTGGGTTTTTTCTGGTTTGGATCCCGTAATAATGACGTTCCACACCGAAACAGTCAAATAAACCTGGTTGCGATTAATATTTTAGAAGATAACGCCGGTTATGTCTCGGTTAGGTCTGGGATTTTCACTAATCTGGATCGTACTTCCGCAATTTTCGCACACTTATTGGCAAGATCCTGGCCTTTTTCTGGTTTCGATCACGTGGTAGTGCGGTACCATACTGAAACAGTCAATTAAATGTGGTTGCGAATAATATTTTGGAGGATAACGCTGGTTATGTCTTGGTTACGTCTGGTATTTGCAATCATCTGCCACATACTTTCGCATTTTTGGCATACTTGTTTGCCACATCCTGGGTTCTTTTCTGGCTCGAACCACGTAGCAATGTGGTACCACACCGAAACAGTCAATTAAACCTGGTTGCGATTAATATTTTAGAGGGTAACGCCGGTTATGTCTGGGTTAGGTCTAGTATTTGCCCTCATTTGGCTCGTACTTTCGTATTTTTCTCATACTTGTTGGGCAGATCCTGGGCTTTTTCTGGTTTGCGTCACGTAGTAATGCGGTAGCACACCGAAACGGTCAATTAAACCTGGTTGCGATTAATATTTTAGAGGATAACGCCGGTTATGTCTCGGATAAGTCTGCGATTTGCCCTCATCTGGCTCGTACTTTCGCATTTTTCGCATACTTGTTGGCCAGATCCTGGGCTTTTTCTGGTTTGTATCACGTAGTAATGTGGTACCACACTGAAACAGTCAATAGCAGCCGGTTCCGACTAGTATTTTAGAGGATAACGCTGGCTATGTCTGGGTTTGTTCTGGTATTTGCTATCATCTGGCTCATACTTTCGCGTTTTTCGCAGATTTGTTGGCCAGATCCTGTGTTTTTTCCGGTTTGGATCCCGTAGTAATGGGGTTCCATACCGAAACAGTCAGTTAAACCTGGTTGCGATTAATATTTTAGACGATAACGCCGGTTATGTCTCGGTTAGGTCTGGGATTTGCCCCCATCTGGCTCGTACTTTCGCATTTCTCGCATACTTGTTGGCCAGATCCTGGGCTTCTTCTGGTTTGGATCACGTAGTAATGTGGGACCACACTGAAACAGTCAATTAAAGCTGGTTTCGAATAATATTTTAGAGGATAACTCCGGTTATTTCTCGGTTAGGTCGGGGATTTTCCCTCATCTGTCTCGTACTTCCGCAATTTTCGCACACTTATTGGCAAGATCCTGGCCTGTTTCTGGTTTCGATCACGTAGTAGTGCGGTACCATACTGAAACAGTCAATTAAATCTGGTTGCGTTTAATATTTTGGAGGATAACGCCGGTTATGTCACGGTTAGGTCTGGGATTTTCACTCATCTGGATCGTAATTTCGCTTTTTTCGCATACTTGTTGGCCAGATGCTGGGTTTTTTCTGGTTTGGATCCCGTAGTAATGAGGTTCCACACCGAAACAGTCAATTGAACCTGGTTGCGATTAATATTTTAGAGGATAACGCCGGTTATGTCTCGGTTAGGTCTGGGATTTTCAATCATCTGGATCGTAATTTCGCATTTTTCGCATACTTGTTGGCCAGATTCAGGCCTTTTTCAGGCTTGGACCACGTAATAATGTGGTACCACACTGAAACAGTCAATAGAAGCTGGTTCCGATTAGTATTTTAGATGATAACGCAGGCTATGTCTCGGTTAGGTCTGGGATTTGCCCTCATCTGGCCCGTACTTTCGCATTTTTCGTATACTTGTTGGCCAGATCCTAGGCTTTTTGCAGGTTTGGATCACGTAGTAATGTGGTGCCACACTGAAACAGTCAAATAAACTTGGTTCCGATTAATATTTTAGAGGATAACGCCGGCTATGTCTGGGATAGGTCTGGTATTTGCCCTCATTTTGCTCGTACTTTCGCATTTTTCGCTTACTTGTTGGCCAGATTCTGGCCTTTTTCTGCTTTGTATCACGTAGTAATGTGGTACCACACTGAAACAGTCAATAGAAGCTGGTTCCGAATAGTATTTTAGAGAATGACGCAGGTTACGTCTGGGTTAGTTCTGGTATTTACAATCATCTGGCTCATACTTTCGCGATTTCGCATACTTGTTGGCCAGATCATGGGTTTTTTCTGGTTGGATCCCGTAGTAATGAGGTTCCACACCGAAACAGTCGATTAAACCTGGATCCGAATAGTAATTTAGAGGATAACGCAGGTTATGTCTCGGTTAGGTCTGGGATTTGCCCTTATCTGGCTCGTACTTTCGCATTTTTCGCATACTTGTTGGCCAGATCCTGGGCTCTTTCTGGTTTGTATCACGTAGTAATGACATTCCACACCGAAACAGTCAATTAAACCTGGTTGCGATTAATATTTTAGAGGATAACGCAGGTTATGTCTCGGTTAGGTCTGGGATTTGCCCTCATCTGGCCCGTACTTTCGCATTTTTCGCATACTTGCTGGCCAGATCCTGGCCTTTTTCTGGCTTGGACCAAGTAGTAATGTGGGACCACACTGAAACAGTCAATTAAACCTGGTTGCGATTAATATTTTAGAGGATAACGCCGGTTATGTCTCGGTTAGGTCTGGGATTTGCCATCATCTGGCTCGTACTTTCGCATTTTTCGCATACTTGTTGGCCAGATCCTGGGCTCTTTCTGGTTTGTATCACGTAGTAATGACATTCCACACCGAAACAGTCAATTAAACCTGGTTCCGAATAGTATTTTAGAGGATAACGCAGGTTATGTCTCGGATAAGTCTGCGATTTGCCCTCATCTGGCTCGTACTTTCGCATTTTTCGCATACTTGTTGGCCAGATCCTAGGCTTTTTGCAGGTTTGGATCACGTAGTAATGTGGGACCACACTGAAACAGTCAATTAAACCTGGTTGCGATTAATATTTTAGAGGATAACGCCGGTTATGTCGCGGTTAGGTCTGGGATTTGCCATCATCTGGCTCGTACTTTCGCATTTTTCGCATACTAGTTGGCCAGATCCTGGGTTTTTTCTGGTTTGGATCCCGTAGTAATGTGGTACCACACTGAAACAGTCAATAGAAGCTGGTTCCGATTAGTATTTTAGATGATAACGCAGGCTATGTCTCGGTTAGGTCTGGGATTTGCCCTCATCTGGCCCGTACTTTCGCATTTTTCGTATACTTGTTGGCCAGATCCTAGGCTTTTTGCAGGTTTGGATCACGTAGTAATGTGGTGCCACACTGAAACAGTCAAATAAACTTGGTTCCGATTAATATTTTAGAGGATAACGCCGGCTATGTCTGGGATAGGTCTGGTATTTGCCCTCATTTTGCTCGTACTTTCGCATTTTTCGCTTACTTGTTGGCCAGATTCTGGCCTTTTTCTGCTTTGTATCACGTAGTAATGTGGTACCACACTGAAACAGTCAATAGAAGCTGGTTCCGAATAGTATTTTAGAGAATGACGCAGGTTACGTCAGGGTTAGTTCTGGTATTTACAATCATCTGGCTCATACTTTCGCGATTTCGCATACTTGTTGGCCAGATCATGGGTTTTTTCTGGTTGGATCCCGTAGTAATGAGGTTCCACACCGAAACAGTCGATTAAACCTGGATCCGAATAGTAATTTAGAGGATAACGCAGGTTATGTCTCGGTTAGGTCTGGGATTTGCCCTTATCTGGCCCGTACTTTCGCATTTTTCGCATACTTGTTGGCCAGATCCTGGCCTTTTTCTGGCTTGGACCAAGTAGTAATGTGGGACCACACTGAAACAGTCAATTAAACCTGGTTGCGATTAATATTTTAGAGGATAACGCCGGTTATGTCTCGGTTAGGTCTGGGATTTGCCATCATCTGGCTCGTACTTTCGCATTTTTCGCATACTTGTTGGCCAGATCCTGGGCTCTTTCTGGTTTGTATCACGTAGTAATGACATTCCACACCGAAACAGTCAATTAAACCTGGTTCCGAATAGTATTTTAGAGGATAACGCAGGTTATGTCTCGGTTAGGTCTGGGATTTGCACTTATCTGGCCCGTTCTTTCGCATTTTTCGCATACTTGTTGGCCAGATCCTGGCCCTTTTCTGGTTTGGACCAAGTAGTAATGTGGGACCACACTGAAACAGTCTATTAAACCTGGTTGCGATTAATATTTTAGAGGATAACGCAGGTTATGTCTCGGTTAGGTCTGGGATTTGCCCTTATCTGGCCCGTACTTTCGCATTTTTCGCATACTTGTTGGCCAGATCCTGGCCTTTTTCTGGCTTGGACCAAGTAGTAATGTGGGACCACACTGAAACAGTCAATTAAACCTGGTTGCGATTAATATTTTAGAGGATAAGGCCGGTTATGTCTCGGTTAGGTCTGGGATTTGCCATCATCTGGCTCGTACTTTCGCATTTTTCGCATACTTGTTGGCCAGATCCTGGGCTCTTTCTGGTTTGTATCACGTAGTAATGACATTCCACACCGAAACAGTCAATTAAACCTGGTTCCGAATAGTATTTTAGAGGATAACGCAGGTTATGTCTCGGATAAGTCTGCGATTTGCCCTCATCTGGCTCGTACTTTCGCATTTTTCGCATACTTGTTGGCCAGATCCTGGGCTCTTACTGGTTTGTATCACGTAGTAATGACATTCCACACCGAAACAGTCAATTAAACCTGGTTCCGAATAGTATTTTAGAGGATAACGCAGGTTATGTCTCGGTTAGGTCTGGGATTTGCCCTTATCTGGCCCGTTCTTTCGCATTTTTCGCATACTTGTTGGCCAGATCCTGGCCCTTTTCTGGTTTGGACCAAGTAGTAATGTGGGACCACACTGAAACAGTCAAATAAACCTGGTTGCGATTAATATTTTAGAGGATAACGCAGGTTATGTCTCGGTTAGGTCTGCGATTTGCCCTCATCTGGCTCGTACTTTCGCATTTTTCGCATACTTGTTGGCCAGATCATGGGTTTTTTCTGGTTGGATCCCGTAGTAATGAGGTTCCACACCGAAACAGTCGATTAAACCTGGATCCGAATAGTAATTTAGAGGATAACGCAGGTTATGTCTCGGTTAGGTCTGGGATTTGCCCTTATCTGGCCCGTACTTTCGTATTTTTCGCATACTTGTTGGCCAGATCCTGGCCTTTTTCTGGCTTGGACCAAGTAGTAATGTGGGACCACACTGAAACAGTCAATTAAACCTGGTTGCGATTAATATTTTAGAGGATAACGCCGGTTATGTCTCGGTTAGGTCTGGGATTTGCCATCATCTGGTTCGTACTTTCGCATTTTTCGCATACTTGTTGGCCAGATCCTGGGCTCTTTCTGGTTTGTATCACGTAGTAATGACATTCCACACCGAAACAGTCAATTAAACCTGGTTCCGAATAGTATTTTAGAGGATAACGCAGGTTATGTCTCGGTTAGGTCTGGGATTTGCCCTTATCTGGCCCGTTCTTTCGCATTTTTCGCATACTAGTTGGCCAGATCCTGGGTTTTTTCTGGTTTGGATCCCGTAGTAATGTGGTACCACACTGAAACAGTCAATAGCACCCGGTTCCGACTAGTATTTTAGAGGATAACGCTGGCTATGTCTGGGTTTGTTCTGGTATTTGCTATCATCTGGCTCATACTTTCGCGTTTTTCGCATATTTGTTGGCCAGATCCTGTGTTTTTTCCGGTTTGGATCCCGTAGTAATGGGGTTCCATACCGAAACGGTCAATTAAACCTGGTTGCGATTAATATTTTAGAGGATAACGCCGGTTATGTCTCGGATAAGTCTGGGATTTGCCATCATCTGGCTCGTACTTTCGCATTTTTCGCATACTTGTTGGCCAGATCCTGGGCTCTTTCTGGTTTGGATCACGCAGTAATGTGGTACCACACTGAAACAGTCAATGAAGGCTGGTTCCGATTTGTATTTTAGAGGATAACGCAGGTTATGTCTTGGTTAGCTCTGGGAATTGCCCTCATTTGGCTCGTACTTTCGTATTTTTCTCATACTTGTTGGGCAGATCCTGGGCTTTTTGCTGGTTTGGATAACGTAGGAATGTGGTACCACACTGAAACAGTCAATAGAAGCTGGTTCCGATTAGTATTTTAGATGATAACGCAGGCTATGTCTCGGTTAGGTCTGGTATTTGCCCTCATCTGGCTCGTACTTCCGCATTTTTCGCATACTTGTTGGCCAGATCCTGGGCTTTTTCTGGTTTGTATCACGTGGTAATGTGGTACCACACATAAACAGTCAATAGAAGCAGGTTCCGACTAGTATTTTAGAGGATAACGCTGGCTATGTCTGGGTTTGTTCTGGTATTTGCTATCATCTGGCTCATACTTTCGCGTTTTTCGCATATCTGTTGGCCAGATCCTGTGTTTTTTCTCGTTTGGGTCCCGTAGTAATGGGGTTCCACACCGAGACAGTCAATTAAACCTGGTTGCGATTAATATTTTAGAGGATAACGCCGGTTATGTCACGGTTAGGTCTGGGATTTTCACTCATCTGGATCGTAATTTCGCATTTTTCGCATTACTTGTTGGCCAGATCCTGGGCTTTTTCTGGCTTGGACCACGTAGTAATGTGGTACCACACTGAAACAGTCAAGTAAACTTGGTTCCGATTAATATTTTAGAGGATAACGCCGGCTATGTCTGGGATAGGTCTGGTATTTGCCCTCATTTTGCTCGTACTTTCGCATTTTTCGCTTACTTGTTGGCCAGATTCTGGCCTTTTTCTGCTTTGTATCACGTAGTAATGTGGTACCACACTGAAACAGTCAATAGAAGCTGGTTCCGAATAGTATTTTAGAGGATGACGCAGGTTACGTCTGGGTTAGTTCTGGTATTTACAATCATCTTGCTCATACTTTCGCTTTTTTCGCATACTTGTTGGCCAGATGCTGGGTTTTTTCTGGTTTGGATCCCGTAGTAATGAGGTTCCACACCGAAACAGTCAATTAAACCTGGTTGCGATTAATATTTTAGAGGATAACGCCGGTTATGTCTCGGTTAGGTCTGGGATTTTCACTCATCTGGATCGTAATTTCGCATTTTTCGCATACTTGTTGGCCAGATCCAGGCCTTTTTCAGGCTTGGACCACGTAGTAATGTGGTACCACACTGAAACAGTCAAGAAAAGCTGGTTCCGATTAGTGTTTTAGAGGATAACGCTGGTTATGTCTGGGTTAGTTCTGGTATTTGCAATCATCTGGCTCATACTTTCACTTTTTTCGCATACTTGATGGCCAGATGCTGGATTTTTTCTGGTTTGGATCCCGTAATAATGACGTTCCACACCGAAACAGTCAATTAAGCCTGGTTGCGATTAATATTTTAGAGGATAACGCCGGTTATGTCTCGGTTAGGTCTGGGATTTTCCCTAATCCGGATCGTAATTTCGCATTTTTCGCATACTTGTTGGCCAGATCCTGGCCTTTTTCTGGCTTGGACCAAGTAGTAATGTGGGACCACACTGAAACAGTCAATTAAACCTGATTGCGATTAATATTTTAGAGGATAACGCCGGTTATGTCTCGGTTAGGTCTGGGATTTGCCCTCATCTGGCTCGTACTTTCGCATTTTTCGCATACTTGTTGGCCTGATCCTGGGTTTTTTCTGGTTTGGATCCCGTAATAATGACATTCCACACCGAAACAGTCAATTAAACCTGGTTTCGATTATTATTTTAGTGGATATTGTCGGTTATATCTCGGTTAGGTATGGGATTTGCCCTCATCTGGCCCGTACTTTCGCATTTTTCGCATACTTCAATGGCCAGACCCTGCGTTTTTCTATTGTTAGGATCACGTAGTAATGTGGTACCACACTGAAACAGTCAAATAAACCTGGCTGCGATTAAAATTTTAGAGGATAACGCAGGTTATGTCTCGGTTAGGTCTGGGATTTGCCCACATCTGGCCCGTACTTTCGCATTTTTCGCATACTTGAGTGGCCAGATCCTGGGTTTTTCTATTGTTAGGATCACGTAGCAATGTGGTACCACACTGAAACAGTCAATTAAACCTGGTTGCGATTAATATTTTAGAGGATAACGCCGGTTATGTCTCGGTTAGGTCTGGGATTTTCACTAATCTGGACGTAATTTCGCATTTTTCGCATACTTGTTGGCCAGATCCTGGCCTTTTTCATGCTTGGACCACGTAGTAATGTGGTACCACACTGAAGCAGTCAATAGAAGCTGGTTCCGATTAGTATTTTAGATGATAACGCAGGCTATGTCTCGGTTAGGTCTGGTATTTGCCCTCATCTGGCTCGTACTTCCGCATTTTTCGCATACTTGTTGGCCAGATCCTGGGTTTTTTCTGATTGGATCCCGTAGTAATGAGGTTCCACACCGAAACAGTCAATTAAACCTGGTTGCGATTAATATTTTAGAGGATAACGCCGGTTATGTCTCGGTTAGGTCTGGGATTTTCACTCATCTGGATCGCAATTTCGCATTTTTCGCATACTTGTTGGCCAGATCCAGGCCTTTTTCAGGCTTGGACCACGTAGTAATGTGGTACCACACTAAAACAGTCAATAAAAGCTGGTTCCGATTAGTGTTTTAGAGGATAACGCTGGTTATGTATGGGTTAGTTCTGGTATTTGCAATCATCTGGCTCATACCTTCGCTTTTTTCGCATACTTGTTGGCCAGGTGCTGGGTTTTTTCTGGTTTGGATCCCGTAATAATGACGTTCCACACCGAAACAGTCAAATAAACCTGGTTGCGATTAATATTTTAGAGGATAACGCCGGTTATGTCTCGGTTAGGTCTGGGATTTTCACTAATCTGGATCGTACTTCCGCAATTTTCGCACACTTATTGGCAAGATCCTGGCCTTTTTCTGGTTTCGATCACGTAGTAGTGCGGTACCATACTGAAACAGTCAATTAAATCTGGTTGCGAATAATATTTTGGAGGATAACGCTGGTTATGTCTGGGTTACGTCTGGTATTTGCAATCATCTGCCACATACCTTCGCATTTTTGGCATACTTGTTTGCCACATCCAGGGTTCTTTTCTGGCTCGAACCACGTAGTAATGTGGTACCACACCGAAACAGTCAATTAAACCTGGTTGCGATTAATATTTTAGAGGGTAACGCCTGTTATGTCTGGGTTAGGTCTAGTATTTGCCCTCATTTGGCTCGTACTTTCGTATTTTTCTCATACTTGTTGGGCAGATCCTGGGCTTTTTCTGGTTTGGATCACGTAATAATGTGGTACCACACTGAAACAGTCAATAGAAGCTGGTTCCGATTAGTATTTTAGAGGATAACGCAGGTTATGTCTCGGTTAGCTCTGGGATTTGCCACCATCTGGCTCGTACTTTCGTATTTTTCTCATACTTGTTGGCCAGATCCTAGGCTTTTTGCTGGTTTGGATCACGTAGTAATGTGGTACCACACTGAAACAGTCAGTAAAAGCTGGTTCCGATTAGTATTTTAGAGGGTAACGCAGGTTATGTCTCGCTTAGCTCTGGGAATTGCCCTCATTTGGCTCGTACTTATGTATTTTTCTCATACTTGTTGGGCAGCTACTGGGCTTTTTTCTGGTTAGGATCACGTATTAATGTGGTGCCGCACTGAGATAGTCAATTCAACCTGGATTCTTTCAATATTTTAGAGGATAACGCTGGTTAGGTCTGAGTTAGGTCTGGTATTTGCCCTCATCAGGCTCGTACTTCCGCATTTTTCGCATACCTGTTGGCCAGATCCTGGGCTTTTTCTGGTTTGGATCACGCAGTAATGTGGTACCACACTGAAACAGTCAATGAAGGCTGGTTCCGATGAGTATTTTAGATGATAACGCAGGCTATGTCTCGGTTAGGTCTGGTATTTGCCCTCATCTGGCTCGTACTTCCGCATTTTTCGCACACTTGTTGGCCAGATCCTGGGCTTTTTCTGGTTTGTATCACGTAGTAATGTGGTACCACACATAAACAGTCAATAGAAGCTGGTTCCGACTAGTATTTTAGAGGATAACGCTGGCTATGTCTGGGTTTGTTCTGGTATTTGCTATCATCTGGCTCATACTTTCGCGTTTTTCGCATATCTGTTGGCCAGATCCTGTGTTTTTTCTGGTTTGGGTCCCGTAGTAATGGGGTTCCACACCGAAACAGTCAATTAAACCTGGTTGCGATTAATATTTTAGAGGATAACGCCGGTTATGTCACGGTTAGGTCTGGGATTTTCACTCATCTGGATCGTAATTTCGCATTTTTCGCATTACTTGTTGGCCAGATCCTGGCCTTTTTCAGGCTTGGACCACGTAGTAATGTGGTACCACACTGAAACAGTCAAATAAACTTGGCTCCGATTAATATTTTAGAGGATAACGCCGGCTATGTCTGGGATAGGTCTGGTATTTGCCCTCATTTTGCTCGTACTTTCGCATTATTCGCTTACTTGTTGGCCAGATTCTGGCCTTTTTCTGCTTTGTATCACGTAGTAATGTGGTACCACACTGAAACAGTCAATAGAAGCTGGTTCCGAATAGTATTTTAGAGGATGACGCAGGTTACGTCTGGGTTAGTTCTGGTATTTACAATCATCTGGCTCATACTTTCGCTTTTTTCGCATACTTGTTGGCCAGATGCTGGGTTTTTTCTGGTTTGTGTCACGTAGTAATGCGGTTCCACACCCAAACAGTCAATTAAACCTGGTTGCGATAAATATTTTAGAGGATAACGCCGTTTATGTCTCGGTTAGGTCTGGGATTTGCCCTCATCTGGCTCGTACTTTCGCATTTTTCGCATACTTGTTGGCCAGATCCTGGGTTTTTTCTGGTTTGGATCCCGAAGTAATGAGGTTCCACACCCAAACAGTCAATTAAACCTGGTTGCGATAAATATTTTAGAGGATAACGCCGTTTATGTCTCGGTTAGGTCTGGGATTTGCCCTCATCTGGCTCGTACTTTCGCATTTTTCGCATACTTGTTGGCCTGATCCTGGGTTTTTTCTGGTTTGGATCCCGTAATAATGACATTCCACACCGAAACAGTCAATTAAACCTGGTTTCGATTATTATTTTAGTGGATATTGCCGGTTATATCTCGGTTAGGTATGGGATTTGCCCTCATCTGGCCCGTACTTTCGCATTTTTCGCATACTTCAATGGCCAGACCCTGCGTTTTTCTATTGTTAGGATCACGTAGTAATGTGGTACCACACTGAAACAGTCAAATAAACCTGGCTGCGATTAAAATTTTAGAGGATAACGCAGGTTATGTCTCGGTTAGGTCTGGGATTTGCCCACATCTGGCCCGTACTTTCGCATTTTTCGCATACTTGAGTGGCCAGATCCTGGGTTTTTCTATTGTTAGGATCACGTAGCAATGTGGTACCATACTGAAACAGTCAATTAAATCTGGTTGCGAATAATATTTTGGAGGATAACGCTGGTTATGTCTGGGTTACGTCTGGTATTTGCAATCATCTGCCACATACTTTCGCATTTTTGGCATACTTGTTTGCCACATTCAGGGTTCTTTTCTGGCTCGAACCACGTAGTAATGTGGTACCACACCGAAACAGTCAATTAAACCTGGTTGCGATTAATATTTTAGAGGGTAACGCCTGTTATGTCTGGGTTAGTTCTGGTATTTGCCCTCATCTGCCTCGTACTTTCGCATTTCGCATACTTGTTGGACAGACCCTAGGCTTTTTCTGGTTTGGTTCAGGTAGTAATGTGGTACCACACTGAAACAGTCAATAAAAGCTGGTTCCGATTAATATTTTACATTATAGCGCCGGTTATGTCTCGGTTAGGTCTGGGATTTTCCCTCATCTGGCTCGTACTTTCGCATTTTTCGCATACTTGTTGGCCAGACCCTGGGCTTTTTCTACTTTGGATCATGTAGTAATATCGTACCACACTGAAGCAGTCAATTAATCCTGGTTCCGATTAGTATTTTGGAGGATAAGGCTGGTTATGTCTGGCTTAGGTCTGGGATTTTCCCTCATCTGGCTCGTACTTTCGCATTTTTCGCATACTTGTTGGCCAGACCCTGGGCTTTTTCTGGTTTGGATCACGTAGTAATGTGGTACCACACTGAAACAGTCAACTAATCCTGGTTGCGATTAATATTTTAGAGGATAACGCCGGTTATGTCTGGGTTAGGTCTGGTATTTGCCCTCATCTGGCTCGTACTTTCGCATTTTTCGCATACTTGCTGTCCAGATCTTGGGTTTTTTGTGGCTTGGATCACGTAATAATGTGGTACCACACTGAAACAGTCAATGAAAGCTGGTTCCGATTAGTATTTTAGAGGATATGGCTGGTTATGTCTGGGTTAGTTCTGGTATTTGCACTCATCTGGCTCGTACTTTCGCATTTTTCGCATACTTGTTCGCCAGATCTTGGCCTTTTTCTGGCTTGGACCACGTAGTAATGTGGTACCACACTGACACGGTCAATTAAACCTGGTTCCGGTTAATGTTTTAGAGGATAACGCCGGTTAGGTCTGGGTTATGTCTGGTATTTGCCCTCATCTGGCTCGTACTTTCGCATTTTTCGCATACTTGTTGGACAGACCCTGGGCTTTTCCTGGTTTGGTTCAGGTAGTAATGTGGTACCACACTGAAACAGTCAATAAAAGCTGGTTCCGATTAATATTTTAGTGGAGAACACCGATTATTCCTGGTTTAGGTCTGCTATTTGCCATCATCTAGCACATACTTTCGCATTTATCGCATACTTGCTGTCCAGATCTTGGGTTTTTTGTGGCTTGGATCACGTAGTAATGTGGTACCACACTGAAACAGTCAAGGAAAGCTGGTTCCGATTAGTATTTTAGAGGATAACGCCGGTTATGTCTGGATTAGGTCTGGTATTAACCCTCATCTGGCTCGTATTATCGCATTTTTTGCATACTTGCTTTCCAGATCTTCGGTTTTTTGTGGCTTGGATCACGTAGTAATGTGGTACCACACTGAAGCAGTCAATTAATCCTGGTTCCGATTAGTATTTTAGAGGATAAGGCTGGTTATGTCTGGGTTAGTTCTGGTATTTGCCCTCATCTGCCTCGTACTTTCGCATTTCGCATACTTGTTGGACAGACCCTAGGCTTTTTCTGGTTTGGTTCAGGTAGTAATGTGGTACCACACTGAAACAGTCAATAAAAGCTGGTTCCGATTAATATTTTACAGGATAGCGCCGGTTATGTCTCGGTTAGGTCTGGGATTTTCCCTCATCTGGCTCGTACATTCGCATTTTTCGCATACTTGTTGGCCAGATCCTGGCCTTTTTCTGGCTTGGACCACGTAGTAATGTGGTACCACATTGAAACAGTCAATGAAAGCTGGTTCCGATTAATATTTTAGAGGATAACCCCGAATATGTCTCGGTTAGGTCTGGTATTTGCCCTCATCTGGCTCGTACTTTCGCATTTTTCGCATACTTGTTGGCCAGACCCTGGGATTTTTCTGGTTTGGATCACGTAGTAATGCGGTACCACACTGAAACAGTCAATAAAAGCTGGTTCCGATTAATATTTTAGTGGAGAACACCGGTTATTCCTGGGTTAGGTCTGCTATTTGCCATCATCTAGCACATACCTTCGCATTTTTCGCATACTTGCTGTTCAGATCTTGGGCTTTTTGTGGCTTGGATCACGTAGTAATGTGGTACCACACTGGAACAGTCAATGAAAGCTGGTTCCGATTAGTATTTTAGAGGATAAGGCTGGTTATGTCTGGGTTAGTTCTGGTATTTGCCCTCATCTGGCTCGTACTTTCGCATTTTTCGCATACTTGTTGGCCAGATCCTGGCCTTTTTCTGGCTTGGACCACGTAGTAATGTGGTACCACACTGAAACAGTCAATGAAAGCTGGTTCCGATTAATATTTTAGAGGATAACCCCGAATATGTCTCGGTTAGGTCTGGTATTTGCCCTCATCTGGCTCGTACTTTCGCATTTTTCGCATACTTGCTGTCCAGATCTTGGGTTTTTTGTGGCTTGGATCACGTAATAATGTGGTACCACACTGAAACAGTCAATGAAAGCTGGTTCCGATTAGTATTTTAGAGGATAAGGCTGGTTATGTCTGGGTTAGTTATGGTATTTGCCCTCATATGGCTCGCACTTTCGGATTTTTCGTATACTTGCTGTCCATATCTTGGGTTTTTTGTGGCTTGGATCACGTAGTAATGTGGTACCACACTGAAACAGTCAATGAAAGCTGGATCCGATTAGTGTTTTAGAGGATAAGGCTGGTTATGTCTGGGTAAGTTCTGGGATTTGCCCTCATCTGGCTGGTACTTTCGCATTTTTCGCATACTTGTTGGCCAGACCCTTGGCTTTTTCTGGTTTGGATCACGTAGTAATGTGGTACCACACTGAAACAGTCAATAAAAGCTGGTGCCGATTAGTATTTTAGAGGATATGGCTGGTTATGTCTGGGTTAGTTCTGGTATTTGCACTCATCTGGCTCGTACTTTCGCATTTTTCGCATACTTGTTCGCCAGATCCTGGCCTTTTTCTGGCTTGGACCACGTAGTAATGTGGTACCACACTGACACGGTCAATTAAACCTGGTTCCGGTTAATGTTTTAGAGGATAACGCCGGTTATGTCTCGCTTAGGTCCGGGATTTGCCCTCCACGTGTCTCGTACTTTCGCATTTTTCGCATACTTGTTGGCCAGATCCTGGCCTTTTTCTGGTTTGGATCACGTAGTAATGCGGTACCACACCGAAACAGTCAATTAAACCTGGTTGCGATTACTATTTTAGAGGATAACGACGGTTATGTCTGGGTAAGTTCTGGGATTTGCCCTCATCTGGCTGGTACTTTCGCATTTTTCGCATACTTGTTTGCCAGATCCTGGCCTTTTTCTGGCTTGGACCACGTAGTAATGTGGTACCACACTGAAACAGTCAATTAATCCTGGTTCCGATTAGTATTTCAGAGGATAAGGCTGGTTTTCTGGGTTAGTTCTGGTATTTGCCTACATCTGTCTCGTACTTTCGCATTTTTCGCATACTTGCTGTCCAGATCTTGGGTTTTTTGTGGCTTGGATCACGTAGAAATGTGGTACCACACTGAAACAGTCAATTAATCCTGGTTGCGATTAATATTTTAGAGGATAACGCCGGTTATGTCTGGGTTAGGTCTGGGATTTGCCCTCATCTGGCTGGTACTTTCGCATTTTTTGCATACTTGTTGGCCAGACCCTGGGCTTTTTCTACCTTGGATCATGTAGTAATATCGTACCACACTGAAACAGTCAATAAAAGCTGGTTCCGATTAATATTTTAGTGGAGAACACAGGTTATGCCTGGGTTAGGTCTGCTATTTGCCATCATCTAGCACATACTTTCGCATTTTTCGCATACTTGCTGTCCAGATCTTGGGTTTTTAGTGGCTTGGATCACGTAGTAATATGGTACCACACTGAAACAGTCAATGAAAGCTGGTCCCGATTAGTATTTTAGAGGATATGGCTCGTTATGTCTAGGTTAGTTCTGGTATTTGCACACATCTGGCTCGTATTTTCGCATTTTTCGCATACTTGTTTGCCAGATCCTGGCCTTTTTCTGGCTTGGACCACGTAGTAATGTGGTCCCACACTGAAACATTCAATTAATCCAGGTTGCGATTAATATTTTAGAGGATAACGCCGGTTATGTCTGGGATTGGTCTGGTATTTGCCCTCATCAGGCTCGTACTTTCGCATTTTTCGCATACTTGCTGGCCAGACCCTGGGATTTTTCTGGTTTGGATCACGTAGTAATGTGGTACCACACTGAAACAGTCAATAAAAGCTGGTGCCGATTAATATTTTAGTGGAGAACACCGGTTATTCCTGGGTTAGGTCTGCTATTTGCCATCATCTAGCACATACTTTCGCATTTTTCGCATACTTGCTGTCCAGATCTTGGGTTTTTTGTGGCTTGGATCACGTAGTAATGTGGTACCACACTGAAACAGTCAATGAAAGCTGGTTCCGATTAGTATTTTAGTGGATAATGCTGGTTATGTCTGGGTTAGTTCTGGTATTTGCCCCCATCTGGCTCGTACTTTCGCATTTTTCGCATACTTGCTGTCCAGATCTTGGGTTTTTTGTGGCTTGGATCACGTAGTAATGTGGTACCACACTGAAACAGTCAATTAATCCTGGTTCCGATTAGTATTTTAGAGGATAAGGCTGGTTATGTCTGGGTTAGTTCTGGTATTTGCCCTCATCTGGCTCGTACTTTCGCATTTTTCGCATACTTGTTGGCCAGATCCTGGCCTTTTTCTGGCTTGGACCACGTAGTAATGTGGTACCACACTGAAACAGCAAATGAAAGCTGGTTCCGATTAATATTTTAGAGGATAACCCCGGTTATGTCTCGGTTAGGTATGGGATTTGCCCTCATCTGTCTCGTACTTTACGCATTTTTCTGATACTTGTTGGACAGATCCTGACATTTTCTGGTTTGTGTCACGTAGTAATACGGTACCGCACCGAAACAGTCTATTAAACCTGGTTGCGATTAACATTTTTGAGGATAACGCCGGTTATGCCTGGGTCAGGTCTGGTATTTGCGCTCATCTGGCTCGTACTTTCGTATTTTTCGCATACTTGTTGGCCAGACCCTGGGCCTTCTCTAGCTTGGATCACGTAGTAATGTTGTACCACACTGAAACAATCAATAAAAGCTGGTTCCGATTAATATTTTAGAGGATAACGCCGGTTATGTCTGGGTTAGGTCTGGTATTAGCCCTCATCTGGCTCGTATTATCGCATTTTTCGCATACTTGTTGGCCAGATCCTGGTCGTTTTCTGGCTTGGACCAAGTAGTAACGTGGGACCACACTGAAACAGTCAATTACACCTGGTTACGATTAATATTTTAGAGGATAACGCCGGTTACGTCTCGCTTAGGTCCGGGATTTGCCCTCCACATGACTCGTACTTTCGCATTTTTCGCATACTTGTTGGCCAGATCCTGGCCTTTTTCTGGTTTGGATCACGTAGTAATGCGGTACCACACCGAAACAGTCAATTAAACCTGGTTGCGATTACTATTTTAGAGGATAACGACGGTTATGTGTCGGTTAGGTCTGGGATTTGCTCTCATATATATCGTACTTTCTCATTTTTCGCATACTTGTTGGCCAGATCCTGGGCTTTTTCTGGTTTGGATCACGTAGTAATGTGGTACCACACTGAAACAGTCAATGAAAGCTGGTTCCGATTAGTATTTTAGATGATAACGCTGGTTATGTCTGGGTTAGTTCTGCTATTTGCCTTCGTCTGTCTTGTACTTTCGCATTTTTCGCATACTTGCTGTCCAGATCTTCGGTTTTTTGTGGCTTGGATCACGCAGTAATGTGGTACCATACTGAAACAGTCAATTAAACCTGGTTGCGATTAATATTTTAGTGGAGAACGCCGGTTATGTCTGGGTTAGGTCTGGTATTTTCCCTCATCTGGCTCGTACTTTCGCATTTTTCGCATACTTGTTGGCCAGACCCTGGGCTTTTTCTACCTTGGATCATGTAGTAATATCGTACCACACTGAAACAGTCAATAAAAGCTGGTACCGATTAATATTTTAGTGGAGAACACCGGTTATGCCTGGGTTAGGTCTGGTATTTGCCATCATCTAGCACATTCTCTCGCATTTTTCGCATACTTGCTGGAAAGATCTTGGGATTTTTGTGGTTTGGATCACGTAGTAATGTGGTACCACACTGAAACAGTCAATAAAAGCTGGTTCCGATTAATATTTTAGTGGAGAACACCGGTTATGTCTCGGTTAGGTCTGGGATTTGCCCTCATCTGGCTCGTACTTTCGCATTTTTCGCATACTTGTTGGCCAGACCCTGGGCTTTTTCTGGTTTGGATCACGTAGTAATGTGGTACCACACGGAAACAGTCAACTAATCCTGGTTGCGATTCATATTTTAGAGGATAACGCCGGTTATGTCTGGGTTAGGTCTGGTATTTGCCCTCATCTGGCTCGTACTTTCGCATTTTTCGCATACTTGTTGGCCAGACCCTGGGCTTTTTCTGGTTTGGATCACGTAGTAATGTGGTACCACACGGAAACAGTCAACTAATCCTGGTTGCGATTCATATTTTAGAGGATAACGCCGGTTATGTCTGGGTTAGGTCTGGTACTTGCCCTCATCTGGCTCGTACTTTCGCATTTTTCGCATACTTGCTGTCCAGATCTTGGGTTTTTTGTGGCTTGGATCACGTAATAATGTGGTACCACACTGAAACTGTCAATGAAAGCTGGTTCCGATTAGTATTTTAGAGGATAAGGCTGGTTATGTCTGGGTCAGTTCTGGTATTTGCCCTCATCTGGCCCGTACTTTCGCATTTTTCGCATACTTGTTTGCGAGATCCTGGCCTTTTTCTGGCTTGGACCACGTAGTAATGTGGTACCACACTGAAACAGTCAATTAATCCTGGTTCCGATTAGTATTTTAGAGGATAAGGCTGGTTATGTCTGGGTTAGTTCTGGTATTTGCCCTCATCTGGCTCGTACTTTCGCATTTTTCGCATACTTGTTGGCCAGATCCTGGCCTTTTTCTGGCTTGGACCACGTAGTAATGTGGTACCACACTGAAACAGTCAATTAAACCTGGTTGCGATTAATATTTTAGAGGATAACGCCGGTAATATCTCGGTTAGGTCTGGGATTTGCCCTCATCTGGCTCGTACCTTCGCATTTTTCGCATACTTGTTGGCCAGATCCTGGCCTTTTTCTGGTTTGTATCACGCAGTAATGTGGTACCACACTGAAACAGTCAATAGAAGCTATTTCCGAATAGTATTTTAGGGGATAACGCTGGCCATGTCTGGGTTAGTTCTGGTTTTTGCAATCATCTGGCTCATACTTTCGCGATTTTCCCCCATATTTGTTAACCAGATCCTGGGTTTTTTCTGGTTTGGATCCCGTAGTAATGAGGTTCCACACCGAAACAGTCAATTAAACCTGGTTGCGATTAATATTTTAGAGGACAACGCAGGTTATGTGTCGGTTAGGTCTGGGATTTGCCCTCATCTGGCTCGTGCCTTCGCATTTTTCGCATACTTGTTGGCCAGATCCTGGGCTTCTTCTGGTTTGGATCACGTAGTAATGTGGGACCACTCTGAAACAGTAAATTAAACCTGGTTGCGATTAATATTTTAGAGGATAACGCCGGTTATGTCTCGGTTAGGTCTGGGATTTGCCCTCATCTGGCTCGTACTTTCGCACAATTTCGCATACTTGTTGGCCAGATCCTGGGCTTTTTCTGGTTTGTATCACGTAGTAATGTGGTACCACACTGAAACAGTCAATAGAAGCTGGTTCCGAATAGTATTTTAGAGGATAACGCTGGCTATGTCTGGGTTAGTTCTGGTATTTGCAAAAATCTAGCTCATACTTTCGCATTTTTCGCATACTTGTTGGCCAGATGCTGGGTTTTTTCTGGATTGGATCCCGTAGTAATGACGTTCCCCATCGAAACAGTCAATTTAACCTGGTTCCGATTAATATTTTAGAGGATAACACTGGTTATGTCTCGGTTAGGTCTGGGATTTGGCCTCACCTGGCCCATACTTTCGCATTTTTCGCATACTTGTTGCCCAGATCCTGGGCTTTTTCTGGTTTGGATCACGTAGTAATGTGGTACCACACTGAAACAGTCAATAAAAGCTGATTCCGATTAGTGTTTTAGAGGATAACGCTGGTTGTGTCTGGGTTAGTTCTGGTATTTGCAATCATCTTGCTCATACTTTCGCTTTTTTCGCATACTTGTTGGCCAGATGCTGGGTTTTTTCTGGTTTGGATCCCGTAATAATGACGTTCCACATCGAAACAGTCAATCAAACCTGGTTTCGATTAATATTTTAGAGGATAACGCAGGTTATGTCTCGGTTAGGTCTGGGATTCGCCCTCATCTGGCTCGTACTTTCGCATTTTTCGCATACTTGTTGGCCAGATCCTGGGTTTTTTATGGTTTGGATCCCGTAATAATGACGTTCCACACCGAAACAGTCAATAAAAGCTGGTTCCGATTAGTACTTTAGACGATAACGCTGGTTATGTCTGGGTTAGTTCTGGTATTTGCAATCATCTGGCTCATACTTTCGCGTTTCTCGCATACTTGTTGGCAAGATCCTGGGCTTTTTCTGGTTTGTGTCACGTAGCAATGCGGTAGCACACCGAAACAGTCAATTAAATCTTGTTGCGATTAATATTTTAGAGGATAACGCCGGTTATGTCTCGGTTAGGTCTGGGATTTGCCCTCATCTGGCTCGTACTTTCGCACTATTTCACATACTTTTTGGCCAGATCCTGGGCTTTTTCTGGTTTGTATCACGTAGTAATGTGGTACCACACTGAAGCAGTCAATAGAAGCTGGTTCCGAATAGTATTTTAGAGGATAACGCTGGCTATGTCTGGGTTAGTTCTGGTATTTGCAATAATCTAGCTCATACTTTCGCATTTTTCGCATACTTGTTGACCAGATGCTGGGTTTTTTCTGGATTGGATCCCGTAGTAATGACGTTCCCCATCGAAACAGTCAATTAAACCTGGTTCCGATTAATATTTTAGAGGATAACGCCGGTTATATCTCGGTTAGGTCTGGGATTTGCCCTCATCTGGCTCGTACCTTCGCATTTTTCGCATACTTGTTGGCCAGATCCTGGCCTTTTTCTGGTTTGTATCACGCAGTAATGTGGTATCACACTGAAACAGTCAATAGAAGCTGGTTCCGAATAGTATTTTAGAGGATAACGCTGGTTATGTCTGGGTTCGTTCTGGTATTTGCAATCATCTGGCCCATACTTTCGCGTGTTTCGCATATTTGTTGGCCAGATCCTGGGTTTTTTCTGGCTTGGACCACGTAGTAATGTGGTACCACACTGAAACAGTCAATTAAACCTGGTTGCGATTAATATTTTAGTGGAGAACGCCGGTTATGTCTGGGTTAGGTCTGGTATTTGCCCTCATCTGGCTCGTACTTTCGCATTTTTCGCATACTTGTTGGCCAGATCCTGGCCTTTTTCTGGTTTGGATCACGTAGTAATGTGGTTCCACACCGAAACAGTCATTAAAAGCTGGTTCCGAATAGTATTTTAGAGAATAACGCTAGTTATGTCTGGGTTAGTTATGGGATTTGCAATCATCTGGCCATTTCTTTCGCATTTTTCGCATACTTGTTGGCCAGATTCTTGGCTTTTTCTGGTTTGGATCACGTAGTAATGTGGTACAACACTGAAACAGTCAATAAAAGCTGGTTCCGATTAATATTTTAGTGGAGAACACCGGTTATGCCTGGGTTAGGTCTGGTATTTGCCATCATCTAGCACATACTTTCGCATTTCTCGCATACTTGTTGGCCAGATCCTGGGTTTTTTCTAGTTTGGATAACGTAGTAATGTGGTTCCACACTGAAACAGTCAACAAAAGCTGGTTCCGATTAGTGTTGTAGAGGATAACGCTGGTTATGTCTGGGTTAGTTCTGGTATTTGCAATCATCTTGCTCATACTTACGCTTTTTTCGCATACTTGTTGGCCAGATGCTGGGTTTTTTTCTGGTTTGGATCCCGTAATAATGACGTTCCACACCGAAACAGCCAATTAAACCTGGTTTCGATTAATATTTTAGAGGATAACGCCGGTTATATCTCGGTTAGGTCTGGGATTTACCCTCATCTGGCTCGTACCTTCGCATTTTTCGCATACTTGTTGGCCAGATCTTGGCCATTTTCTGGTTTGTATCACGCAGTAATGTGGTACCACACTGAAACAGTCAATAGAAGCTGGTTCCGAATAGTATTTTAGAGGATAACGCTGGTTATGTCTGGGTTCGTTCTGGTATTTGCAATCATCTGGCCCATACTTTCGCGTGTTTCGCATATTTGTTGGCCAGATCCTGGGTTTTTTCTGGCTTGGACCACGTAGTAATGTGGTACCACACTGAAACAGTCAATTAAACCTGGTTGCGATTAATATTTTAGTGGAGAACGCCGGTTATGTCTGGGTTAGGTCTGGTATTTGCCCTCATCTAGCTCGTACTTTCGCATTTTTCGCATACTTGTTGGGCAGATCTCGGATTTTTGTGGTTTGGATCTCGTCGCAATGTGGTTCCACACCGAAACAGTCAATTAAACCTGGTTGCGATTAATATTTTGGAGGGTAACGCTGGTTATGTTTGGGTTAGTGCTGGTATTTGCAATCATCTGGTGCATACTATCGCATTTTTCGCATACTTGATGGCCATATCCTGGGGTATTTCTGGTTTGGATCACGTAGTAATGCGGCACCACACCGAAACAGTCAATTAAACCTGGTTGCGATTAATATTTTAGAGGATAACGCTGGCTATGTCTGGGATAGGTCCGGTATTTACCCTCATCTGGCTCGTACTGTCGCATTTTTCGCATACTTGTTGGCCAGATCCTGGCCTTTTTCTGGTTTGGATCACGTAGTAATGTGGTAGCTCACTGAAACGGTTAATTAAACCTGGTTCCGGTTAATGTTTTAGAGGACAACGCCGGTTATGTCTGCGTTATGTCTGGGATTTGCCCTCATCCGTCTCGTACTTTCGCATTTTTCGCATACTTGTTGGCCAGATCCTGCCCTTTTTCTGGTTTGTATCACGTAGTAATGCGGTACCACACCGAGACAGTCAATTAAACCTGGTTGCGATTAATATTTTAGAGGCTAACGCCGGTTATGTCTCGGTTGGGTCTGGGATTTGCCCTCATCTGGCTCGTGATTTCGTATTTTTCGCATACTTGTTGGCCAGATCCTGCCCTTTTTCTGGTTTGTATCACGTAGTAATGCGGTACCACACCGAGACAGTCAATTAAACCTGGTTGCGATTAATATTTTAGAGGCTAACGCCGGTTATGTCTCGGTTGGGTCTGGGATTTGCCCTCATCTGGCTCGTGATTTCGTATTTTTCGCATACTTGTTGGCCAGATCCTGGGTTTTTTCTGACTTGGATCCCGTAGTAATGAGGTTCCACACCGAAAGAGTCAATTAAACCTGGTTGCGATTAATATTTTAGAGGATAACGCCGGTTATGTCTGGGTTAGGTCTGACATTTGCCCTCATCTGGCTCGTACTTTCGCATTTTTCGTATACTTGTTGGCCAGATCCTGGGCTTTTTCTGGTTTGGATCACGTAGTAATGTGGTAGCACACTGACACGGTCAATTAACCCTGGTTCCGGTTAATGTTTTAGAGGATAACGCCGGTTATGCCTGGGTTATGTCTGGTATTTGCCCTCATCTGGCTCGTACTTTCGCATTTTTCGCATACTTGTTGGACAGACCCTGGGCTTTTCCTGGTTTGGTTCAGGTAGTAATGTGGTACCACACTGAAACAGTCAATAAAAGCTGGTTCCGATTAATATTTTAGTGGAGAACACCGATTATTCCTGGTTTAGGTCTGCTATTTGCCATCATCTAGCACATACTTTCGCATTTATCGCATACTTGCTGTCCAGATCTTGGGTTTTTTGTGGCTTGGATCACGTAGTAATGTGGTACCACACTGAAACAGTCAAGGAAAGCTGGTTCCGATTAGTATTTTAGAGGATAACGCCGGTTATGTCTGGATTAGGTCTGGTATTAGCCGTCATCTGGCTCGTATTATCGCATTTTTCGCATACTTGCTTTCCAGATCTTCGGTTTTTTGTGGCTTGGATCACGTAGTAATGTGGTACCACACTGAAGCAGTCAATTAATCCTGGTTCCGATTAGTATTTTAGAGGATAAGGCTGGTTATGTCTGGGTTAGTTCTGGTATTTGCCCTCATCTGCCTCGTACTTTCGCATTTCGCATACTTGGTGGACAGACCCTAGGCTTTTTCTGGTTTGGTTCAGGTAGTAATGTGGTACCACACTGAAACAGTCAATAAAAGCTGGTTCCGATTAATATTTTACAGGATAGCGCCGGTTATGTCTCGGTTAGGTCTGGGATTTTCCCTCATCTGGCTCGTACATTCGCATTTTTCGCATACTTGTTGGCCAGACCCTGGCCTTTTTCTGGCTTGGACCACGTAGTAATGTGGTACCACACTGAAACTGTCAATTAAACCTGGTTGCGATTAATATTTTAGAGGATAATGCCGGTTATGTCTGGGTAAGTTCTGGGATTTGCCCTCATCTGGCTGGTACTTTCGCATTTTTTGCATACTTGTTGGCCAGACCCTGGGCTTTTTCTACCTTGGATCATGTAGTAATATCGTACCACACTGAAACAGTCAATAAAAGCTGGTTCCGATTAATATTTTAGTGGAGAACACCGGTTATGCCTGAGTTAGGTCTGGTATTTGCCATCATCTACCACATTCTTTCGCATTTTTCGCATACTTGCTGTCCAGATCTTGGGTTTTTTGTGGCTTGGATCACGTAGTAACGTGGTACCACACTGAAGCAGTCAATTAATCCTGGTTCCGATTAGTATTTTAGAGGATAAGGCTGGTTATGTCTGGGTTAGGTCTGGGATTTTCCCTCATCTGGCTCGTACTTTCGCATTTTTCGCATACTTGTTGGCCAGACCCTGGGCTTTTTCTGGTTTGGATCACGTAGTAATGTGGTACCACACTGAAACAGTCAACTAATCCTGGTTGCGATTAATATTTTAGAGGATAACGCCGGTTATGTCTGGGTTATGTCTGGTATTTGCCCTCATCTGGCTCGTACTTTCGCATTTTTCGCATACTTGCTGTCCAGATCTTGGGTTTTTTGTGGCTTGGATCACGTAATAATGTGGTACCACACTGAAACAGTCAATGAAAGCTGGTTCCGATTAGTATTTTAGAGGATATGGCTGGTTATGTCTGGGTAAGTTCTGGGATTTGCCCTCATCTGGCTGGTACTTTCGCATTTTTTGCATACTTGTTGGCCAGACCCTGGGCTTTTTCTACCTTGGATCATGTAGTAATATCGTACCACACTGAAACAGTCAATAAAAGCTGGTTCCGATTAATATTTTAGTGGAGAACACCGGTTATGCCTGAGTTAGGTCTGGTATTTGCCATCATCTACCACATTCTTTCGCATTTTTCGCATACTTGCTGTCCAGATCTTGGGTTTTTTGTGGCTTGGATCACGTAGTAACGTGGTACCACACTGAAGCAGTCAATTAATCCTGGTTCCGATTAGTATTTTAGAGGATAAGGCTGGTTATGTCTGGGTTAGGTCTGGGATTTTCCCTCATCTGGCTCGTACTTTCGCATTTTTCGCATACTTGTTGGCCAGACCCTGGGCTTTTTCTGGTTTGGATCACGTAGTAATGTGGTACCACACTGAAACAGTCAACTAATCCTGGTTGCGATTAATATTTTAGAGGATAACGCCGGTTATGTCTGGGTTAGGTCTGGTATTTGCCCTCATCTGGCTCGTACTTTCGCATTTTTCGCATACTTGCTGTCCAGATCTTGGGATTTTTGTGGCTTGGATCACGTAATAATGTGGTACCACACTGAAACAGTCAATGAAAGCTGGTTCCGATTAGTATTTTAGAGGATATGGCTGGTTATGTCTGGGTTAGTTCTGGTATTTGCACTCATCTGGCTCGTACTTTCGCATTTTTCGCATACTTGTTCGCCAGATCCTGGCCTTTTTCTGGCTTGGACCACGTAGTAATGTGGTACCACACTGACACGGTCAATTAAACCTGGATCCGGTTAATGTTTTAGAGGATAACGCCGGTTAGGTCTGGGTTATGTCTGGTATTTGCCCTCATCTGGCTCGTACTTTCACATTTTTCGCATACTTGTTGGACAGACCCTGGGCTTTTCCTGGTTTGGTTCAGGTAGTAATGTGGTACCACACTGAAACAGTCAATAAAAGCTGGTTCCGATTAATATTTTAGTGGAGAACACCGATTATTCCTGGTTTAGGTCTGCTATTTGCCATCATCTAGCACATACTTTCGCATTTATCGCATACTTGCTGTCCAGATCTTGGGTTTTTTGTGGCTTGGATCACGTAGTAATGTGGTACCACACTGAAACAGTCAAGGAAAGCTGGTTCCGATTAGTATTTTAGAGGATAACGCCGGTTATGTCTGGATTAGGTCTGGTATTAGCCCTCATCTGGCTCGTATTATCGCATTTTTCGCATACTTGCTGTCCAGATCTTGGGCTTTTTGTGGCTTGGATCACGTAATAATGTGGTACCACACTGAAACAGTCAATGAAAGCTGGTTCCGATTAGTATTTTAGAGGATATGGCTGGTTATGTCTGGGTTAGTTCTGGTATTTGCACTCATCTGGCTCGTACTTTCGCATTTTTCGCATACTTGTCCGCCAGATCCTGGCCTTTTTCTGGCTTGGACCCCGTAGTAATGTGGTACCACACTGACACGGTCAATTAAACCTGGTTCCGGTTAATGTTTTAGAGGATAACGCCGGTTAGGTCTGGGTTAGTTCTGGTATTTGCCCTCATCTGCCTCGTACTTTCGCATTTCGCATACTTGTTGGACAGACCCTAGGCTTTTTCTGGTTTGGTTCAGGTAGTAATGTGGTACCACTCTGAAACAGTCAATAAAAGCTGGCTCCGATTAATATTTTACAGGATAGCGCCGGTTATGTCTCGGTTAGGTCTGGGATTTTCCCTCATCTGGCTCGTACATTCGCATTTTTCGCATACTTGTTGGCCAGATCCTGGCCTTTTTCTGGCTTGGACCACGCAGTAATGTGGTACCACACTGAAACAGTCAATAAAAGCTGGTTCCGATTAATATTTTAGTGGAGAACACCGGTTATTCCTGGGTTAGGTCTGCTATTAGCCATCATCTAGCACATACTTTCGCATTTTTCGCATACTTGCTGTTCAGATCTTGGGTTTTTTGTGGCTTGGATCACGAAGTAATGTGGTACCACACTGAAACAGTCAATGAAAGCTGGTTCCGATTAGTATTTTAGATGATAACGCTGGTTATGTCTGGGTTAGTTCTGGCATTTGCCCTCATCTGGCTCGTACTTTCGCATTTTTCGCACACTTGTTGGCCAGATCCTGGCCTTTTTCTGGCTTGGACCACGTAGTAATGTGGTACCACACTGAAACTGTCAATTAAACCTGGTTGCGATTAATATTTTAGAGGATAATGCCGGTTATGTCTGGGTAAGTTCTGGGATTTGCCCTCATCTGGCTGGTACTTTCGCATTTTTTGCATACTTGTTGGCCAGACCCTGGGCTTTTTCTACCTTGGATCATGTAGTAATATCGTACTACACTGAAACAGTCAATAAAAGCTGGTTCCGATTAATATTTAAGTGGAGAACACCGGTTATGCCTGAGTTAGGTCTGGTATTTGCCATCATCTACCACATTCTATCGCATTTTTCGCATACTTGCTGTCCAGATCTTGGGGTTTTTGTGGCTTGGATCACGTAGTAACGTGGTACCACACTGAAGCAGTCAATTAATCCTGGTTCCGATTAGTATTTTAGAGGATAAGGCTGGTTATGTCTGGGTTAGGTCTAGGATTTTCCCTCATCTGGCTCGTACTTTCGCATTTTTCGCATACTTGTTGGCCAGACCCTGGGATTTTTCTGGTTTGGATCACGTAGTAATGTGGTACCACACTGAAACAGTCAATAAAAGCTGGTTCCGATTAACATTTTACTGGAGAACACCGGTTATTCCTGGGTTAGGTCTGCTATTTGCCATCATCTAGCACATACTTTCGCATTTTTCGCATACTTGCTGTTCAGATCTTGGGCTTTTTGTGGCTTGGATCACGTAGTAATGTGGTACCACACTGGAACAGTCAATGAAAGCTGGTTCCGATTAGTATTTTAGAGGATAAGGCTGGTTATGTCTGGGTTAGTTCTGGTATTTGCCCTCCACGTGTCTCGTACTTTCGCATTTTTCGCATACTTGTTGGCCAGATCCTGGCCTTTTTCTGGTTTGGATCACGTAGTAATGCGGTACCACACCGAAACAGTCGATTAAACCTGGTTGCGATTACTATTTTAGAGGATAACGACGGTTATGTCTGGGTAAGTTCTGGGATTTGCCCTCATCTGGCTGGTACTTTCGCATTTTTCGCATACTTGTTTGCCAGATCCTGGCCTTTTTCTGGATTGGACCACGTAGTAATGTGGTACCACACTGAAACAGTCAATTAATCCTGGTTCCGATTAGTATTTCAGAGGATAAGGCTGGTTTTCTGGGTTAGTTCTGGTATTTGCCTTCATCTGTCTCGTACTTTCGCATTTTTCGCATACTTGCTGTCCAGATCTTGGGTTTTTTGTGGCTTGGATCACGTAGTAATGTGGTACCACACTGAAACAGTCAATTAATCCTGGTTGCGATTAATATTTTAGAGGATAACGCCGGTTATGCCTGGGTTAGGTCTGGGATTTGCCCTCATCTGGCTGGTACTTTCGCATTTTTTGCATACTTGTTGGCCAGACCCTGGGCTTTTTCTACCTTGGATCATGTAGTAATATCGTACCACACTGAAACAGTCAATAAATGCTGGTTCCGATTAATATTTTAGTGGAGAACACAGGTTATGCCTGGGTTAGGTCTGCTATTTGCCATCATCTAGCACATACTTTCGCATTTTTCGCATACTTGCTGTCCAGATCTTGGGTTTTTTGTGGCTTGGATCACGTAGTAATATTGTACCACACTGAAACAGTCAATGAAAGCTGGTTCCGATTAGTATTTTAGAGGATATGGCTCGTTATGTCTAGGTTAGTTCTGGTATTTGCACACATCTGGCTCGTATTTTCGCATTTTTCGCATACTTGTTTGCCAGATCCTGGCCTTTTTCTGGCTTGGACCACGTAGTAATGTGGTCCCACACTGAAACATTCAATTAATCCAGGTTGCGATTAATATTTTAGAGGATAACGCCGGTTATGTCTGGGATAGGTCTGGTATTTGCCCTCATCAGGCTCGTACTTTCGCATTTTTCGCATACTTGCTGGCCAGACCCTGGGATTTTTCTGGATTGGATCACGTAGTAATGTGGTACCACACTGAAACAGTCAATAAAAGCTGGTTCCGATTAATATTTTAGTGGAGAACACCGGTTATTCCTGGGTTAGGTCTGCTATTTGCCATCATCTAGCACATACTTTCGCATTTTTCGCATACTTGCTGTCCAGATCTTGGGTTTTTTGTGGCTTGGATCACGTAGTAATGTGGTACCACACTGAAACAGTCAATTGAAGCTGGTTCCGATTAGTATTTTAGAGGATAAGGCTGGTTATGTCTGGGTTAGTTCTGGTATTTGCCCCCATCTGGCTCGTACTTTCGCATTTTTCGCATACTTGCTGTCCAGATCTTGGGTTTTTTGTGGCTTGGATCACGTAGTAATGTGGTACCACACTGAAACAGTCAATTAGTCCTGGTTCCGATTAGTATTTTAGAGGATAAGGCTGGTTATGTCTGGGTTAGTTCTGGTATTTGCCCTCATCTGGCTTGTACTTTCGCATTTTTCGCATACTTGTTAGCCAGATCCTGGCCTTTTTCTGGTTTGTGTCACGTAGTAATACGGTACCGCACCGAAACAGTCTATTAAACCTGGTTGCGATTAACATTTTTGAGGATAACGCCGGTTACGCCTGGGTCAGGTCTGGTATTTGCGCTCATCTGGCTCGTACTTTCGTATTTTTCGCATACTTGTTGGCCAGACCCTGGGCCTTCTCTAGCTTGGATCACGTAGTAATGTTGTACCACACTGAAACAATCAATAAAAGCTGGTTCCGATTAATATTTTAGAGGATAACGCCGGTTATGTCTGGGTTAGGTCTGGTATTAGCCCTCATCTGGCTCGTATTATCGCATTTTTCGCATACTTGTTGGCCAGATCCTGGTCGTTTTCTGGCTTGGACCAAGTAGTAATGTGGGACCACACTGAAACAGTCAATTACACCTGGTTACGGTTAATATTTTAGAGGATAACGCCGGTTACGTCTCGCTTAGGTCCGGGATTTGCCCTCCACATGACTCGTACTTTCGCATTTTTCGCATACTTGTTGGCCATATCCTGGCCTTTTTCTGGTTTGGATCACGTAGTAATGTGGTATCACACTGAAACAGTCAATTAATCCTGGTTGCGATTAATATTTTAGAGGATAACGCCGGTTATGTCTGGGTTAGGTCTGGTATTTGCACTCATCTGGCTCGTACTTTCGCATTTTTCGCATACTTGATGGCCAGACCCTGGGCTTTTTCTGGTTTGGATCACGTAGTAATGTGGTACCACACTGAAACAGTCAGTGAAATCTGGTTCCGATTAATATTTTAGTGGAGAACACCGGTTATTCCTGGGTTAGGTCTGCTATTTGCCATCATCTAGCACATACTTTCGCATTTTTCGCATACTTGCTGTCCAGATCTTGGGTTTTTTGTGGCTTGGATCACGTAGAAATGTGGTACCACACTGAAACAGTCAATGAAAGCTGGTTCCGATTAGCATTTTAGAGGATGAGGCTGGTTATGTCTGGGTTAGTTCTGGTATTTGCCCTCCACATGACTCGTACTTTCGCATTTTTCGCATACTTCTTGGCCAGATCCTGGCCTTTTTCTGGTTTGGATCACGTAGTAATGCGGTACCACACCGAAACAGTCAATTACACCTGGTTACGATTAATATTTTAGAGGATAACGCCGGTTACGTCTCGCTTAGGTCCGGGATTTGCCCTCCACATGACTCGTACTTTCGCATTTTTCGCATACTTCTTGGCCAGATCCTGGCCTTTTTCTGGTTTGGATCACGTAGTAATGCGGTACCACACCGAAACAGTCAATTAAACCTGGTTGCGATTACTATTTTAGAGGATAACGACGGTTATGTGTCGGTTAGGTCTGGGATTTGCCCTCATATATATCGTACTTTCTCATTTTTCGCATACTTGTTGGCCAGATCCTGGGCTTTTTCTGGTTTGGACCACGTAGTAATGTGGTACCACACTGAAACAGTCAATGAAAGCTGGTTCCGGTTAGTATTTTAGATGATAACGCTGGTTATGTCTGGGTTAGTTCTGGTATTTGCCTTCATCTGGCTCGTACTTTCTCATTTTTCGCATACTTGTTGGCCAGATCCTGGGCTTTTTCTGGTTTGGACCACGTAGTAATGTGGTACCACACTGAAACAGTCAATGAAAGCTGGTTCCGGTTAGTATTTTAGATGATAACGCTGGTTATGTCTGGGTTAGTTCTGGTATTTGCCCTCATCTGGCTCGTACTTTCGCATTTTTCGCATACTGGCTGTCCAGATCTTGGGTTTTTTGTGGCTTGGATCACGTAGTAATGTGGTACCACACTGAAACTGTCAATTAATCCTGGTTGCGATTAATATTTTAGAGGATAACGCCGGTTATGTCTGGGTTAGGTCTGGTATTTGCCCTCATCTGGCTCGTACTTTCGCATTTTTCGCATACTTGTTGGCCAGACCCTGGGCTTTTTCTGGTTTGGATCGCGTAGTAATGTGGTACCACACTGAAACAGTCAACAAAAGCTGGTTCCGATTAATATTTTAGTGGAGAACACCGGTTATTCCTGGGTTAGGTCTGCTATTTGCCATCATCTAGCACATACTTTCGCATTCTTCGCATACTTGCTGTCCAGATCTTGGGTTTTTTGGGGCTTGGATCACGCAGTAATGTGGTACCACACTGAAACTGTCAATGAAAGCTAGTTCCGATTAATATTTTAGAGGATAACGCCGGTTATGTCTGGGTTAGGTCTGGTATTAGCCCTCATCTGGCTCGTATTATCGCATTTTTCGCATACTTGTTGGCCAGATCCTGGCCTTTTTCTGGTTTGGATCACGTAGTAATGCGGTACCACACCGAAACAGTCAATTAAACCTGGTTGCGATTACTATTTTGGAGGATAACGACGGTTATGTGTCGGTTAGGTCTGGGATTTGCTCTCATATATATCGTACTTTCTCATTTTTCGCATACTTGTTGGCCAGATCCTGGGCTTTTTCTGGTTTGGATCACGTAGTAATGTGGTACCACACTGAAACAGTCAATGAGAGCTGGTTCCGATTAGTATTTTAGATGATAACGCTGGTTATGTCTGGGTTAGTTCTGGTATTTGCCTTCGTCTGTCTTGTACTTTCGCATTTTTCGCATACTTGCTGTCCAGATCTTCGGTTTTTTGTGGCTTGGATCACGCAGTAATGTGGTACCATACTGAAACAGTCAATTAATCCTGGTTGCGATTAATATTTTAGAGGATAACGCCGGTTATGTCTGGGTTAGGTCTGGTATTTGCCCTCATATGTCTCGTACTTTCTCATTTTTCGCATACTTGTTGGCCAGCTCCTGGGCTTTTTCTGGTTTGGATCACGTAGTAATCTGGTACCACACTGAAACAGTCAATGAAAGCTGGTTCCGATTAGTATTTTAGAGGATATGGCTGGTTATGTCTGGGTTAGTTCTGGTATTTGCACTCATCTGGCTCGTACTTTCGCATTTTTCGCATACTTGTTCGCCAGATCCTGGCCTTTTTCTGGCTTGGACCACGTAGTAATGTGGTACCACACTGAAACATTCAATTAATCCTGGTTGCGATTAACATTTTAGAGGATAACGCCGGTTATGCCTGGGTTAGGTCTGGGATTTGCCCTCATCTGGCTCGTACTTTCGTATTTTTCGCAAACTTGTTGGCCAGACCCTGGGCCTTCTCTAGCTTGGATCACGTAGTAATGTTGTACCACACTGAAACAGTCAATAAAAGCTGGTTCCGATTAATATTTCAGAGGATAACGCCGGTTATGTCTGGGTTAGGTCTGGTAATAGCCCTCATATATATCGTACTTTCTCATTTTTCGCATACTTGTTGGCCAGATCCTGGGCTTTCTCTGGTTTGGATCACGTATTAATGTGGTACCACACTGAAACAGTCAATGAAAGCTGGTTCCGATTAGTATTTTAGATGATAACGCTGGTTATGTCTGGGTTAGTTCTGGTATTTGCCTTCACCTGGCTCGTACTTTCGGATTTTTCGCATACTTGTTGGCCAGCTCCTGGCCTTTTTCTGGCTTGGACCACGTAGTAATGTGGTACCACACTGAAACAGTCAATTAAACCTGGTTGCGATTAATATTTTAGAGGAAAACGCCGGTTATGTCTGGGTAAGTTCCGGGATTTGCCCTCATCTGGCTGGTACTTTCGCATTTTTTGCATACTTGTTGGCGAGACCCTGGGCTTTTTCTACCTTGGATCATGTAGTAATATCGTACCACACTGAAACAGTCAATAAAAGCTGGTTCCGATTAATATTTTAGTGGAGAACACAGGTTATGCCTGGGTTAGGTCTGCTATTTGCCATCATCTAGCACATACTTTCGCATTTTTCGCATACTTGCTGTCCAGATCTTGGGTTTTTGTGGCTTGGATCACGTAGTAATGTGGTACCACACTGAAACAGTCAATGAAAGCTGGTTCCGATTAGTATTTTAGAGGATATGGCTGGTTATGTCCGGGTTAGTTCTGGTATTTGCACTCATCTGGCTCGTACTTTCGCATTTTTCGCATACTTGTTCGCCAGATCCTGGCCTTTTTCTGGCTTGGACCACGTAGTAATGTGGTACCACACTGAAACATTCAATGAAGTCTGGTTCCGATTAGTATTTTAGGGGATAAGGCTGGTTATGTCTGGGTTAGTTCTGGTATTTGCCCACATCCGGCACGTACTTTCGGATTTTTCGCATACTTGCTGTCCAGGTCTTGGGTTTTTTATGGCTTGGATCACGTAGTAATGTGGTACCACACTGAAACAGTCAATGAAAGCTGGTTCCGATTAGTATTTTAGAGGATAAGGCTGGTTATGTCTGGGTTAGTTCTGGTATTTGCCCTCATCTGGCTCGTACTTTCGCATTTTTCGCATACTTGCTGTCCAGATCTTGGGTTTTTTGTGGCTTGGATCACGTAGCAATGTGATACCGCACTGAATCAGTCAATTAATCCTGGTTGCGATTAATATTTTAGAGTATAACGCCGGTTATGTCTGCGTTAGGTCTGGTATTTGCCCTCATCTGGCTCGTACATTCGCATTTTTCGCATACTTGTTGGCCAGACCCTGGGCTTTTTCTGGTTTGGATCACGGAGTAATGTGGTACCACACTGAAACAGTCAATGAAAGCTGGTTCCGATTAATATTTTAGAGGATATCCCCGGTTATGTCTCGGTTAGGTATGGGATTTGCCCTCATCTGTCTCGTACTTTCTCATTTTTCTCATGCTTGTTGGACAGATCCTGGCCTTTTTCTGGTTTGGATCACGTAGTAATACGGTACCGCACCGTAACAGTCTATTAAACCTGCTTGCGATTAACATTTTAGAGGATAACGCCGGTTAAGCCTGGGTTAGGTCTGGGATTTGCCCTCATCTGTCTCGTACTTTCGAATTTTTCGCATACTTGTTGGCAAGACCCTTGGCTTTTTCTGGTTTGGATCACGTAGTAATGTGGTACCACATTGAAACAGTCAATAAAAGCTGGTGCCGATTAATATTTTAGTGGAGAACGCCGGTTATGCCTGGGTTAGGTCTGGTATTAGCCCTCATCTGGCTCGTATTATCGCATTCTACGCATACTTGCTGTCCAGATCTTGGGTTTTTTGTGGCTTGGATCACGTAGTAATGTGGTACCACACTGAAACTGTCAATTAATCCTAGATCCGATTAGTATTTTAGAGGATAAGGCTGGTTATGTCTGGGTTAGTTCTGGTATATGCCCTCATCTGGCTCGTACTTTCGCATTTTCGCATACTTGTTGGCCAGATCCAGGACTTTTTCTGGTTTGGATCACGTAGTAATGCGGTACCACACCGAAACAGTCAATTAAACCTGGTTGCGATTACTATTTGAGAGGATAACGACGGTTATGTGTCGGTTAGGTCTGGGATTTGCCCTCATCTGTCTCGTACTTTCTCATTTTTCGCATACTTGTTTGCCAGATCCTGGGCTTTTTCTGGTTTGGATCACGTAGTAATGTGGTACCACACTGAAACAGTCAATGAAAGCTGGTTCCGATTAGTATTTTAGAGGATAAGGCTGGTTATGTCTGGGTTAATTCTGGTATTTGCCCTCATCTGGCTCGTACTTTCGGATTTTTCGCATACTTGTTGGCCAGATCCTGGACTTTTTCTGGTTTGGATCACGTAGTAATGTGGTACCACACTGAAACAGTCAATAAAAGCTGGTTCCGATTAATATTTTAGTGGAGAACACCGGTTATTCCTGGGTTAGGTCTGGTATTTGCCATCATCTAGCACATTCGTTCGCATTTTTCGCAAACTTGCTGGAAAGATCTTGGGTTTTTTGTGGTTTGGATCACGTAGTAATGTGGTACCACACTGAAACAGTCAATTAATCCTGGTTCCGATTAGTAGTTTAGAGCATAAGGCTGGTTTTCTGGGTTAGTTCTGGTATTTGCCCTCATCAGGCTCGTACTTTCGCGTTTTTCGCATACTTGTTGGCCAGATCCTGGCTTTTTTCTGGTTTGGATCACGTAGTAATGTGGTACCACACTGAAACAGTCAATGAAAGCTGGTTCCGATTAGTATTTTAGAGGATAAGGCTGGTTATGTCTGGGTTAATTCTGGTATTTGCCCTCATCAGGCTCGTACTTTCGCGTTTTTCGCATACTTGTTGGCCAGATCCTGGCCTTTTTCTGGCTTGGACCAAGTAGTAATGTGGGACCACACTGAAACAGTCAATTAAACCTTGTTGCGATTAATATTTTACAGGATAACGCCGGTTATGCCTGGGTTAGGTCAGGTATTTGCCATCATCTAGCACATTCTTTCGCATTTTTCGCATACTTGCTGGAAAGATCTTGGGTTTTTTGTAGTTTGGATCACGTAGTAATGTGGTACCACAATGAAACAGTCAATAAAAGCTGGTTCCGATTAGTGTTTTAGATGATAACGCTGGTTATGTCTGGGTTAGTTCTGGTATTTGCCTTCATCTGTCTTGTACTTTCGCATTTTTCGCATACTTGCTGTCCTGATCTTCGGTTTTTTGTGGCTTGGATCACGCAGTAATGTGGTACCACACTGAAACAGTCAATTAATCCTGGTTGCGATTAATATTTTAGAGGATAACGCCGGTTATGTCTGGGTTAGGTCTGGTATTTGCCCTCATCTGGCTCGTACTTTCGCATTTTTCGCATACTTGTTGGCCAGACCGTGGGCATTTTCTGGCTTGGATCACGTAGTAATGTTGTACCACACTGAAACAGTCAATAAAAGCTGGTTCCGGTTAATATTTTAGTGGAGAACGCCGGTTATGCCTGGGTTAGGTCTGGTATTTGCCATCATCTAGCACATACTTTCGCATTTTTCGCATACTTGCTGGCCAGATGTTGGATTTTTGAGGTTTGGATCCCGTCGTAATGTGGTTCCACACCGAAACAGTCAATTAAACCTGGTTGCGATTAATATTTCGGAGGGTAACGCTGGTTATGTTTGGGTTAGTTCTGGTATTTGCAATCATCTGGCACATACTTTCGCATTTTTCGCATAATTGACGGCCAGATCCTGGGCTTTTTCTTGTTTGGCTCACGTAGTAATGTGGTACCACACTGAAACAGTCAATGAAAGCTGGTTCCGATTAGTATTTTAGAGAATAACACTGGTTATGTCTGGGATAGTTCTGGTATTTGCCCTCATCTGCCTGGTACTTTCGCATTTTCCGCATAGTTGTTGGCCAGATCCTGGCTTTTTCTGGCTTGGACCACGTAGTAATGTGGTACCACACTGAAACAGTCAATTAATCCTGGCTACGATTAATATTTTAGAGGATAACGCCGGTTATGTCTGGGTTAGGTCTGGTATTTGCCCTCTTCTGGCTCGTACTTTCGCATTTTTCGCATACTTGTTGGCCAGGTCCTGGGCTTTTTCTGGTTTGGATCACGTAGTAATGTGGTACCACACTGAAACAGTCAATGAAAGCTGGTCCCGATTAGTATTTTAGAGGATAACGCCGGCTATGTCTGGGTTAGGTCTGGTATTTGCCCTCATCTGGCTCGTACTTTCGCATTTTTCGCATACTTGTTGGCCAGATCCTGGGCTTTTTCTGGTTTGGATCACGTAGTAATGTGGTACCACACTGAAACAGTCAATGAAAGCTGGTCCCGATTAGTATTTTAGAGGATAACGCCGGCTATGTCTCGGTTAGGTATGGGATTTGCCCTCATCTCGTACTTTCGCATTTTTCGCATACTTGTTGTCCAGACCCTGGGCTTTCTCTGGTTTGGTTCAGGTAGTAATGTGGTACCACACTGAAACAGTCAATAAAAGCTGGTTCGGATTAATATTTTAGAGGATAACGCCGGTTATGTCTCGGTTAGGTCTAGGATTTTCCCTTATCTGGCTCGTACTTTCGCATTTTTCGCATACTTGTTGGCCAGTACCTGGCCTTTTCCTGGCTTGGACCATTTAGTAATGTGGGACCACACTGAAACAGTCAATTAAACCTTGTTGCGATTAATATTTTACAGGATAACGCCGGTTATGCCTGGGTTAGTTCTGGTATTTGCCCTCATCTGGCTCGCATTTTCGCATTTTTCGCATACCTGTTGGCCAGATCCTGGCCTTTTTCTGGTTTGTATCACGTAGTAATGCAGTTCCACACCGAGACAGTCAATTAAACCTGGTTGCGATTAATATTTTAGAGGCTAACGCCGGTTATGTCTCGGTTAGGTATGGGATTTGCCCTCATCTCGTACTTTCGCATTTTTCGCATACTTGTTGTCCAGACCCTGGGCTTTCTCTGGTTTGGTTCAGGTAGTAATGAGGTTCCACACCGAAAGAGTCAATTAAACCTGGTTTTATTAATGTTTTAGAGGATAACGCCGGTTATGTCTGGGTTAGGTCTGGTATTTGCCCTCATCTGGCTCGTACTTTCGCATTTTTCGCATACTTGTTGGCCAGGTCCTGGGCTTTTTCTGGTTTGGAGCACGTAGTAATGTAGTACCACACTGAAACAGTCAATGAAAGCTGGTCCCGATTAGTATTTTAGAGGATAACGCCGGCTATGTCTGGGTTAGGTCTGGTATTTGCCTTCATCTGGCTCGTACTTTCGCATTTTTCGCATACTTGTTGGCCAGATCCTGGGCATTTTCTGGTTTGAATCACGTAGTAATGTGGTACCACACTGAAACGGTCAATGGAAGCTGGTTCCGAATAGTATTTTAGAGGATAACGCTAGTTATGTCTGGGTTAGTTCTGGTATTTGCAATCATCTGGCCCATACTTTCGCATTTTTCGCATACTTGTTGGCCAGATCCTGGCCTTTTTCTGGCTTGGACAAAGTAGTAATGTGGGACCACACTGAAACAGTCAATTAAACCTGGTTTGATTAATGTTTTGGAGGGTAACGCCGGTTATGTCTGGGTTAGGTCTGGTATTTGCCCTCATCTGGCTCGTACTTTCGCATTTTTCGCATACTTGTTGGCCAGACCCTGGGCTTTCTCTGGTTTGGTTCAGGTAGTAATGTGGGACCACACCGAAACAGTCAATTAAACCTGGTTGCGATTAATGTTTTAGAGGATAACGCCGGTTATGTCTGGGTTAGGTCTGGTATTTGCCCTCATCTGGCTCGTACCTTCGCATTTCTCGCATACTTGTTGGCCAGATCCTGACCTTTTTCTGGTTTGTACCACGTAGTAATGCGGTACCACACTGCAACAGTCAATAGAAGCTGGTTCCCAATAGTATTTTAGAGAGTAACGTTAGTTATGTCTGGGTTAGTTCTGGTATTTGCAATCATCTGGCGCATACTTTCGCGTGTTTCGCATATTTGTTGGCCAGATCCTGGGTTTTTTCTGGCTTGGACCACGTAGTAATGTGGTACCACACTGAAACAGTCAATTAAACCTGGTTGCGATTAATATTTTAGTGGAGAACGCCGGTTATGTCTGGGTTAGGTCTGGTATTTGCCCTCATCTGGCTCGTACTTTCGCATTTTTCGCATACTTGTTGGCCAGATCCTGGACTTTTTCTGGTTTGGATCACGTATTAATGCGGTACCACACCGAGTCAGTCAATTAAACCTGGTTCCGATTAGTATTTTAGAGGATAACGCTGGTTATGTCTGGGTTAGTTCTGGTATTTGCCCTCATCTGGCTCGTATTTTCGCATTTTTCGCATACTTGTTGGCCAGACCCTGGGCTTTCTCTGGTTTGGTTCAGGTAGTAATGTGGTACCACACTGAAACAGTCAATAAAAGCTGGTTCCGATTAATATTTTAGAGGATAACGCCGGTTATGTCTCGGGTAGGTCTAGGATTTTCCCTCATCTGGCTCATACCTTCGCACTCTTAGCATACTTCAATGGCCAGATCCTGTGTTTTTCCTGGTTTGGATCACGTAGTAATGTCGTACCACGCCGAAACAGTCATTTAAACCTAGTTGCGATTAATATTTTATAGGATAACGCCTGTTATGTCTGGGGTAGTACTGGTATTTGCAATCATCAGGCTCATACTTTCACATTTTTCGCATACTTGAATGTCCAGATCCTGGGCCTTCTTTGATTTGGATCGCGTAGTAATGTGGTACCACACCGAAACAGTCAATTAAACCTGGATTTGATCAAGACTTTAGAGGATAACACCGATTAGGTTTGTGTTAGGTCTGGTATTTGCAATCATCTGCCTCATACTTTCGCATTTTTCGCATACTTGTTGGTCAAATCCTGGGTTTTTTCTGGTTCGGATCACGTAGTAATGTGGTACCACTCAGAAACAGTCATTTCAACCTGCTTGCGATTAATATTTTGGAGGATAATACCGGTAAGGTCAGGGTTACGTCTGGTATTTGCAATAATCTGCCTCATACTTTCGCATTTTTCGCATACTTGAATGGCCAGATCCTGTCCTTTTTCTGGTTTGGATCACGTAGTAAAGTGGTACAACACTAAAACAGTCAATTAAACCTTGTTCCGATTAATATTTTAGAGGATAACGCTGGTTATGTCTGGGTTAGTGCTGGTATTTGCCCTCATCTTGCTCATACAATCGCATTTTTCGCATACTTGAATGAGCAGATCCTGGGTTTTTTTCTGCTTAGGATCACGTATTTGTGGGGTGCCACATTGAAATAGTCAATTCAGCCTGGATTCGATCAATATTTTGGAGGATGAAACCGGTTAGATCTGGGTTGCGTCTGGTATTTGCCATCATCTAGCACATACTTTCGCATTCTTTGCATACTTGAATGGCCAGATACTGTCCTTTTTCTAGTTTGGATCACGTAGTAAAGTGGTACCACACTGAAACCGGCAATTAAACCTTTTTCCGATTAATATTTTAGAGAATAACGCTGGTTATGTTTGGGTTAGTTCTTGTATTTGCAATCATCTGCCTCATACTTTCGCATCCTTCGCATACTTGTTGGCCAGATCCTGGGTTTTTTTCTGGTTAGGATCACGTATTAAACTGGTACCACACTGAAATAGTCAATTCAACCGGGGTTCGATCAATATTTTAGAGGATAACACCGGTTAGGTCTGGGTTGCGTCTGGTATTTGCCATCATCTAGCTCATACTTTCGCATTTTTCGCATACTTGAATGGCCAGATCCTGTCCTTCTTCTGGTTTGGATCACGAAATAAAGTGGTACCACACTGAAACAGTCAATTAAACCTGGTTGCGATTATTATTTTATAGGATAACGCCGGTTAAATCTGGCTTAGGTCTGGCATTTGAAAACATCTGGCTCAGAACTTTCGCATTTTTCGCATACTAGTTGGTCAGATCCTGTGCTTTTTCTGGCTTGGATCACGTAGTAAAGTGGTACCCCACCGAAACAGTCAATTAAACCTGGATGGGATTAATATTTTTGAGGATAATGCCGGTTATGTCTGGGTTAGGTCTGGTATTTGCCATCATCTACCTGATATTTTCGCATTTTTCGCATACTTGAATGGCCATATCCCGGGCTTTTTTTGGGTTGGATCACGTAGTAATGTGGTACCCCACCGAAACAGTCATTTCAACCTGGTTGCGATTAATATTTTAGAGGATAACGCCGGTTATCTCTGGGTTAGGTCTGGTATTTGTAATCATCTGGCTCATGCTTTTGCATTTTTCTCATTCTTGATGGCCAGTTCCTGGGCTTTTTCTGATTTGAATCACGTTGTAATGTGGAACCACACTGAAACCGTCAATCAAACCAGGATTTGATCAATGCTTTAGAGGATAACACCTGTGGGTTTGTGTTAGGTCTGGTATTTGCAATCATCTGGCTCATACTTTCGCATTTTTCGCATACTTGTTGGTCAGATCCTGGGGTTTTTCTGGTTCGGATCACGTAGTAGTGTGGTTCCACACCGAAACAGTCATTTCAACCTGGTTGCGATTAATAATTTAGAGGAATACGCAGATTATGCCTGGGTTAGGTCTGGTATTTGCAATCATCTGCGTCATACTTTCGCATTTTTCTCATTCTCGTTGGCCAGATCCTGGGCTTTTTCTGGTTAGAATCACGTATTAAAGTGGTACCACACTGAAATAGTCAAATCAACCTGGGTTCGATCAATATTTTAGAGGATAATACCGGTTAGGTCTGGGTTACGTCTGGTATTTGCAATCATCTTCCTGATACTTTCGCATTTTTGGTATACTTGTTGGCTATATCCTGCGCTTTTTCTGATTTGAATAACGTAGTAGTGTGGTACCACACTGAAACCGTCAATTAAACCTGGTTGGGATTAATATTTTATAGGATAACGCCAGTTATGTCTGGGGTAGTTCTGGTATTTGCAATCATCAGGCTCATACTTTCGCATTTTTCGCATACTTGAATAGCCAGATCCTGTCCTTTTTCTGGTTTGGATCACGTAGTAAAGTGGTACCCCACCGAAACAGTCAATTAAACCTGGATTTGATCAAGACTTTAGAGGATAACACCGGTTATGTCTCGGTTAGTTCTGGGATTTGCCCTCATGTGTCTCATACATTCGCGTTTTTCGCATACTTGCTGGACAGATCCGGGGTTTTTTCTGGTTTGGATCCCGTAGAAATGTGGTTCCACACCGAAACAGTCAATTAAACCTGGATTTGATCAAGACTTTAGAGGATAACACCGGTTATGTCTGGGTTAGGTCTGGTATTTGCAATCATCTGGCTCATACTTTCGCATTTTTCTCATTCTCGTTGGCCAGATCCTGGGCTTTTTCTGATTTCAATAACGTAGTAATGTGGTACCGCACTGAAATAGTCAAATTAACCTGGGTTCGATCAATATTTTAGAGGATAATACCGGTTAGGTCTGGGTTACGTCTGGTATTTGCAATCATCTTCCTGATACTTTCGCATTTTTGGTATACTTGTTGGCTATATCCTGCGCTTTTTCTGATTTGAATAACGTAGTAGTGTGGTACCACACTGAAACCGTCAATTAAACCTGGTTGGGATTAATATTTTAAAGGATAACGCCAATTATGTCTGGGGTAGTTCTGGTATTTGCAATCATCAGGCTCATACTTTCGCATTTTTCGCATACTTGAATAGCCAGATCCTGTCCTTTTTCTGGTTTGGATCACGTAGTAAAGTGGTACCCCACCGAAACAGTCAATTAAACCTGGATTTGATCAAGACTTTAGAGGATAACACCGGTTATGTCTCGGTTAGTTCTGGGATTTGCCCTCATGTGTCTCATACATTCGCGTTTTTCGCATACTTGCTGGACAGATCCGGGGTTTTTTCTGGTTTGGATCCCGTAGAAATGTGGTTCCACACCGAAACAGTCAATTAAACCTGGTTGCAATTAATATTTTAGGGGATAACGCCGGTAATGTCTCGGTTAGGTCTGGGATTTGCCCTCATCTGACTCGTACTTTCGCATTTTACGCATACTTGTTGGCCAGATCCTGGCCTTTTTCAGGTTTGGATCACGCAGTAATGCGGTATCACGCCGAAGCAGTCAATTACACCTGGTTGCGATTAATATTTTGGAGGATAACGCTGATTATGTTTGGATTAGTTCTGGTATTTGCAATCCTCTGGCTCATACTTTCGCGTTTTTCGCATACTTGTTGGCCAGATCCTGTGTTTTTTCTAGTATGGAACCCGTAGTAATGTGGCACCAAACCGAAACAGTCAATTACACCTGGTCGTGATTAATATTTTAGAGGAGAACGCCGGTTATGCCTGGGTTAGGTCTGGTATTTGCCACCATCTAGCTCATACTTTCGCATTTTTCGCATACTTGTTGGCCAGATCCTGGCGTTTTTCTGGTTTGGATCACGTAGTAATGCGGTACCACACCGAAACTGTCAATCAAACCTGGTTGCGATTAATATTTTAGAGGATAGCGCTGGTTATGTCTGGGTTAGTTCTGGTATTTCCAATCATCTGGCTCATACTTTCGCAATTTTCGCATTCTTGTTGGTCAGATCCTGGGTTTTTTCTGGCATGGATCACGTAGTAATGTGGTCCCACACCGAAGCAGTCAATTACACCTGGTTGCGATAAATATTTTAGAGGATAACGCCGGTTATGTCTGGGTTAGGTCTGGTATTTGCCCCCATCTGGCTCGTACTTTCGCGTTTTTCGCATACTTGTTGGCCAGATCCTGGCCTTTTTCTGGTTTGGATCACGCAGTAATGCGGTATCACGCCGAAGCAGTCAATTACACCTGGTTGCGATTAATATTTTAGAGGATAACGCCGTTATGTCTCGGTTAAGTCTGGGATTTGCCCTCATCTGGCTCGTACCTTCGCATTTTTCGCAAACATGTTGGCCAGATCCTGGTTTTTTTCTTGCTTGGATCCCGTAGTAATGTGGTTCCACACCGAAGCAGTCAATTACACCTGGTTGCGACTAATATTTTAGAGGATTACGCCGGTTATGTCTCGGTAAGGTCTGGTATTTGCCCTCATCTGGCTTGTACTTTCGCATTTTTCGCATACTAGTAGTCCAGATCTTGGTTTTTTTGTGCTTTGGATCCCGTCGTAATGTGGTTTCACACCGAAACAGCCAATTAAACCTGGTTTGCAATTAATATTTTGGAGGATAACGTCGGTTATGTCTGGGTTAGGTCTCGTATTTGCCCTCATCTGGCTCTTACATTCGCATTTTTCGCGTACTTGTTGGCCAGTACCTGCGTTTTTTCTGGCTTGGATCCCGTAGTAATGTGGTACCACACCGAAACAGTCAATCAAATCTGGTTGCGATTAATATTTTAGAAGAAACCGCCGGTTATGTCTCGGTTAGGTCTGGTATTTGCCCTCATCTGGCTCGTACTTTCGCATTTTTCCAATACTTGTTGGCCAGATCCTGGGTTTTTTCTGGTTTGGTTCCCGTAGTAATGTGGCTCCACACCGAAACAGTCAATTAAACCTAGTTGCGATTAATATTTTAGAGGATAACGCCGGTTATGTCTGGGTTAGGTCTCGTATTTGCCCTCATCTGGCTCTTACTTTCGCATTTTTCGCGTACTTGTTGGCCAGTACCTGCGTTTTTTCTGGCTTGTATCCCGTAGTAATGTGGTACCACACCGAAACTGTCAATCAAACCTGGTTACGATTAATATTTTAGAGGATAACCCTGTTTATGTCTCGGTTAGGTCTGGTATTTGCCCTCATCTGGCTCGTACTTTCGCATTTTTCCAATACTTGTTGGCCAAATCCTGGCCTTTTTCTGGTTTGGATCACGTAGTAATGCGGTTCCACACCGAAACAGTCAATTAAACCTGGTTGCGATTAATATTTTAGAGGATAACGCCGGTTATGTTTCGTTTTGGTCTGGGATTTGCCCTCATCTTGCTCGTACTTTCGCGTTTTTCGCATACTTGTTGGCCAAATCCTGGGTTTTTCTGGATTGGAACCCGTAGTAGCGTGGGTCCACACCGAAACAGTCAATTAAACCTGGTTGCGATTAATATTTTGGAGGATAACGCCGGTTATGTCTCTGTTAGTTCTGGTATTTGCAATCATCTGGCTCATACACTCGCGTTTTTCGCATACTTGTTGGCCAGAACCAGGGCTATTTCGGGTTTGGATCACGTAGTAATGTGGTACCACACTGAAATAGTCAATAAAACCTGGTTCCGATTAATATTTTAGGGGGGAACGCCGGTTATGCCTGGGTAAGGTCTGCTTTTTGGCATCATCTAGCTCATACTTTCTCATTTTTCGCATACTTGTTGGCCAGATCCTGGGCTTTTTCAGATTTGGATCACGTAGTAATGTGGTACCACAGTGAAACGGTCAATTAAACCTGGTTCGGATTAACATTTTCGAGGATATCGCCGATTATGTCTGGGTTAGTTCTGGTATTTGCAATCATATGGCTCATACTTTCGCGCTTTTTGCATACTTGAATGGCCATATCCTAGGTTTTGTTCTGATTAGGATCACGTATTTATGTGGTACCACAGCGAAGCAGTCAATTAAGCCTGGTTCCGATTAATATTTTCGAGAATGACGCCGGTTGTGGCTGGGTTACGTCTGGTATTTGCAATCATCTGCCTTATACTTTCGCATTTTTCGCATACTTGTTGGCCATATCCTCGGTTTTGTTCTGATTAGGATCACGTATTTATGTGGTACCACAGCGAAGCAGTCAATTAAGCCTGGTTCCGATTAATATTTTCAAGAATAACGCCGGTTGTGTCTGGGTTACGTCTGGTATTTGCAATCATCTGCCTTATACTTTCGCATTTTTCGCATACTTGTTGGCCAGATCCTGGGTTTTGTTCTGGTTAGGATCACGTATTAATGTGGTACCACACTGAAATATAATCAATAAATTCTGGTTCCGATTAATATTTTAGAGGAGATCGACGGTTATGCCTGGGTTAGGTCTGGTATTTGCCATCATCTAGCTCATACTTTCGCATCTTTCGCATACTTGAATGGCCAGATCCTGGGTTTTATTCGGGTTAGTTTCACGTATTAATGTGGTACCACACTGAAATATAATTACAAAATCCTGGTGCCGATTAATATTTTAGAGGAGAACGACGGTTATGCCTGGGTTAGGTCTGGTATTTGCCATCATCTAGCTCATACTTTCGCATTTTTCGCATACTCCAATGGCCAGATCCTGGGTTTTTTTCTGGTTAGTATCACGTATTAATGTGGTGCCACACTGAAATAGTCAATTCAACCTGTATTCGATCAATATTTTAGAGGATGACACCGGTTATGGCTGGATTGCGTCTGTTATTTGGCATCATCTGCCTCATACTTTCGCATTCCTGTAGACCAGCTCCTGGGCTTTTTCTGATTTGGATCACGTAGTAATGTGGTACCACACTGAAGCAGTAATACACCTGCTTCCGATTAATATTTTAGAGGATAACGCCGGTCATGTCTGGGTTAGTTCTGGTATTTGCAATCATCTGGCTCATACTTTCGCATTTTTTGCTTACTGGTTGGTCATATCCTGGGTTTTTTTCTGGTTACGATCACGAATTAAAGAGGTGCTACACAGAAATAGTCAATTCCACCTGGATTCGATCAATATTTTAGAGGATAACACCGGTTGTGCCTGGTTTACGTCTGGTATTTGCAATCATCTGCCTCATACTTTCGCATTTTTCGCATACCTGTTGGCCAGACCCTGGGTTTTGTTCTGGTTTGGATCACGTACTAATGTGGTACCACACTGAAACAGTCAATAAAAGCTGGTTCCGATTAGTAATTTAGAGGATAACGCTGGTTATGGCTGCGTTAGTTCATTTGCAATCATCTGGCTCATACTTTCGCGATTTCGCATACTTGTTGGCCAGATCCTGTGTTTTTTCTGGTATGGAACCCGTAGTAATGTGGCTCCAAACCGAAACAGTCAATTACACCTGGTCGTGATTAATACTTGAGAGGATAACGCCGGTTATGTCTCGGTTAGGTCTGGGATTTGCCCTCATCTTGCTCGTACTTTTGCATTTTCCGCATACTTATTGGCCAGATCCTGGGCTATTTCTGGTTTGGATCACGCAGTAATGTGGTTCCACACCGAGGCAGTCAATTACACCTGGTTGCGATTAATATTTTAGACGATAACGCCGGTTATGTCTCGGTTAGGTCTGGGATTTGCCCTCATCTGGGTCGCACTTTCGCATTTTTCGCATACTTGTTGGCCAGATGTTGGGCTTTTTCAGGTTTGGATCACGTAGTAATGTGGCCCCACACCGAAACAGTCAGTTAAACCTGGTCGTGATTAATATTTTAGAGGATAACGCCGGTTATGTCTCGGTAAGGTCTGGTATTAGCCCTCATCTGGCTTGTACTTTCGCATTTTTCGCATACTTGTTGGCCAGATCCTGGTCTTTTTCAGGTTTGGATCACATAGTAATGTGGTACCACACTGAAACAGTCACTAAAAGCTGGTTCCGATTTATATTTTAGAGGAGAACGCCGGTTATGCCTGGGTTAGGTCTGGTATTTGCCACCATCTAGCTCATACTTTCGCATTTTTCGCATACTTGTTGGCCAGATCCCGGCTTTTTTCTGGTTTGGATCACGTGGTAATGCGGTACCACACCGAAACAGTCAATTAAACCTGGTTGCGATTAAATTTTTAGTGGTTAACGCCGGTTGTGTCTCGGTTATGTCTGGGATTTGCCCTCATCTGGCTCGTCCTTTCGCATTTTCCGCAAACATGTTGGCCAGATCCTGGGCTTTTTCAGGTTTGGATCACGTAGTAATGTGGCTCCACACCGAAACAGTCAATTAAACCTGGTCGTGATTAATATTTTAGTGGATAACGCCGGTTATGTCTCGGTTAGGTCTGCGATTTGCCCTCATCTGGCTCATACTTTCGCGTTTTTCACATACTTGTGGCCAGATCCTGGGTTTTTTCTGGCTTGGATCCCGTAATAATGTGGTTCCACTCCGAAACAGTCAATTAAACCTGGTTGCGATTAATATTTTAGAGGATAACGCCGGTTATGTCTCGGTTAGGTCTGGGATTTGCCCTCATCTGGCTCGTACTTTCGCACTTTTCGCATACTCGTTGGCCATATCCTCGCCTTTTTCTGGCTTGGATCCTGTAGTAATGTGGTTCCACACCGAAACAGTTAATTACACCTGGTTGCGATTAATATTTTAGAGGATAACGCCGGTTATGTCTCGGTTATGTGTGGTATTTGCAATCATCTGGCTCATACTTTCGCAATTTTCGCATACTTGTTGGCCAGATCCTGGGTTTTTTCTGTCTTGGATCCCGTAGTAATGTGGTTCCACACCGAAACAGTCAATTACACCTGGTTGCGATTAATATAATAGAGAATAACGACAGTTATGTCTCGGTTATGTCTGGGATTTGCCCCATCTGTCTCGTACTTTCGCAATTTTCGCATACTTTTTGGCCAGATCCTGGGTTTTTTCTTGCTTGGATTCCTTAGTAATGTGGTTCTACACCGAAACAGTTAATTACACCTGGTTGCGATTAATATTTTAGAGGATAACGCCGGTTATGTCTCGGTTATGTGTGGTATTTGCAATCATCTGACTCATACTTTCGCAATTTTCGCATACTTGTTGGCCAGATCCTGGGCTTTTTCAGGATTGGATCACGTAGTAATGTGGCTCCACACCGAAACAGTCAATTAAACCTGGTCGTGATTAATATTTTAGTGGATAACGCCGGTTATGTCTCGGTTAGGTCTGGGATTTGCCCTCATCTGGCTCATACTTTCGCGTTTTTCACATACTTGTGGCCAGATCCTAGGTTTTTTCTGGCTTGGATCCCCTAGTAATGTGGCTCCACTCCGAAACAGTCAATTAAACATGATTGCGAATAATATTTTAGAGGATAACGCCGGTTATGTCTCAGTTAGGTCTGGGATTTGCCCTCATCTTGCTCGTAATTTCGCATTTTCCGCATACTTGTTGGCCAGATCCTGGGTTTTTTCTCGTTTGGATCACGTAGTAATGTGGTACCACCCTGAAACAGTCAATAAAAGCTGGTTCCGATTAGTATTTTAGAGGATCACGCAGGTTATGTCTGGGTTAGTTCTGATATCTGCAATCATCTGGCTCATACTATCGCGTTTTTCGCATGCTTGTTGGACAGATCCTGGGTTTTTCCTGGATGTGATCCCGTAGTAATGTGGTTCCACACCGAAACAGTCAACTAAACCTGGTTGCGATTAATATTTTAGAGGATAACGCCGGTTATGTCTCGGTTAGGTCTGGTATTTGCCCTCATCTGGGTCGTACTTTCGCATTTTTCCCATACATGTTGGCCAGATCCTTGCCTTTTTCTGGTTTGGATCACGTAGTAATGCGGTACCACACCGAAACAGTCAATTAAACCTGGTTGTGATTAATATTTCAGAGGATAACGTCGGTTATGTCTCGGTTAGTTCTGGGATTTGCCCTCATGTGTCTCATACATTCGCGTTTTTCGCATACTTGCTGGACAGATCCGGGGTTTTTTCTGGTTTGGATCCCGTAGAAATGTGGTTCCACACCGAAACAGTCAATTAAACCTGGTTGCAATTAATATTTTAGGGGATAACACTGGTTATGTCTGTGTTAGTTCTGGTATTTGCAATCATATGTCTCATACTTTCGCAATTTTCACATACTAGTTGGCCAGATCTTGGGTTTTTTGTGGTTTGGATCCCGTCGTAATGTGGTTCCACACCGAAACAGCCAATTAAACCTTGTTGCGATTAATATTTTAGAGGAGAACGCCGGTAATGTCTCGGTTAGGTCTGGGATTTGCCCTCATCTGACTCGTACTTTCGCATTTTACGCATACTTGTTGGCCAGATCCTGGCCTTTTTCAGGTTTGGATCACGCAGTAATGCGGTATCACGCCGAAGCAGTCAATTACACCTGGTTGCGATTAATATTTTGGAGGATAACGCTGGTTATGTTTGGGTCATTTCCTGGTATATGCAATCATCTGGCACATACTCTCGCATTTTTCGCATACTTGTTGGCCAGATCCTGGGTTTTATCTGGCTTGGATCCCGAGGTAATGTGGTTCCACACCGAAACAGACAATTAAACCTTGTTGCGATTAATATTTTAGAGGATAACGCCGGTTATGTCTCGGTTAGGTCTGGTATTTGCCCTCATCTGGGTCGTACTTTCGCATTTTACGCATACTTGTTGGCCAGATCCTGGCCTTTTTCAGGTTTGGATCACGCAGTAATGCGGTATCACGCCGAAGCAGTCAATTACACCTGGTTGCGATTAATATTTTGGAGGATAACGCTGATTATGTTTGGATTAGTTCTGGTATTTGCAATCCTCTGGCTCATACTTTCGCGTTTTTCGCATACTTGTTGGCCAGATCCTGTGTTTTTTCTAGTATGGAACCCGTAGTAATGTGACTCCAAACCGAAACAGTCAATTACACCTGGTCGTGATTAATATTTTAGAGGAGAACGCCGGTTATGCCTGGGTTAGGTCTGGTATTTGCCACCATCTAGCTCATACTTTCGCATTTTTCGCATACTTGTTGGCCAGATCCTGGCGTTTTTCTGGTTTGGATCACGTAGTAATGCGGTACCACACCGAAACTGTCAATCAAACCTGGTTGCGATTAATATTTTAGAGGATAGCGCTGGTTATGTCCGGGTTAGTTCTGGTATTTCCAATCATCTGGCTCATACTTTCGCAATTTTCGCATTCTTGTTGGTCAGATCCTGGGTTTTTTCTGGCATGGATCACGTAGTTATGTGGTCCCACACCGAAGCAGTCAATTACACCTGGTTGCGATAAATATTTTAGAGGATAACGCCGGTTATGTCTGGGTTAGGTCTGGTATTTGCCCCCATCTGGCTCGTACTTTCGCGTTTTTCGCATACTTGTTGGCCAGATCCTGGCCTTTTTCTGGTTTGGATCACGCAGTAATGCGGTATCACGCCGAAGCAGTCAATTACACCTGGTTGCGATTAATATTTTAGAGGATAACGCCGTTATGTCTCGGTTAAGTCTGGGATTTGCCCTCATCTGGCTCGTACCTTCGCATTTTTCGCAAACATGTTGGCCAGATCCTGGTTTTTTTCTTGCTTGGATCCCGTAGTAATGTGGTTCCACACCGCAGCAGTCAATTACACCTGGTTGCGACTAATATTTTAGAGGATTACGCCGGTTATGTCTCGGTAAGGTCTGGTATTTGCCCTCATCTGGCTTGTACTTTCGCATTTTTCGCATACTAGTAGTCCAGATCTTGGGTTTTTTGTGGTTTGGATCCCGTCGTAATGTGGTTTCACACCGAAACAGCCAATTAAACCTAGTTGCGATTAATATTTTAGAGGATAACGCCGATTATGTCTGGGTTAGGTCTCGTATTTGCCCTCATCTGGCTCTTACTTTCGCATTTTTCGCGTACTTGTTGGCCAGTACCTGCGTTTTTTCTGGCTTGTATCCCGTAGTAATGTGGTACCACACCGAAACTGTCAATCAAACCTGGTTACGATTAATATTTTAGAGGATAACCCTGTTTATGTCTCGGTTAGGTCTGGTATTTGCCCTCATCTGGCTCGTACTTTCGCATTTTTCCAATACTTGTTGGCCAGATCCTTGGTTTTTTCTGGTTTGGTTCCCGTAGTAATGTGGCTCCACACCGAAACAGTCAATTAAACCTAGTTGCGATTAATATTTTAGAGGATAACGCCGGTTATGTCTGGGTTAGGTCTCGTATTTGCCCTCATCTGGCTCTTACTTTCGCATTTTTCGCGTACTTGTTGGCCAGTACCTGCGTTTTTTCTGGCTTGTATCCCGTAGTAATGTGGTACCACACCGAAACTGTCAATCAAACCTGGTTACGATTAATATTTTAGAGGATAACCCTGTTTATATCTCGGTTAGGTCTGGTATTTGCCCTCATCTGGCTCGTACTTTCGCATTTTTCCAATACTTGTTGGCCAAATCCTGGCCTTTTTCTGGTTTGGATCACGTAGTAATGCGGTTCCACAGCGAAACAGTCAATTAAACCTGGTTGCGATTAATATTTTAGAAGAAACCGCCGGTTACGTCTCGGTTAGGTCTGGTATTTGCCCTCATCTGGCTCGTACTTTCGCATTTTTCCTATACTTGTTGGCCAGATCCCGGGTTTTTTCTGGTTTGGTTCCCGTAGTAATGTGGCTCCACAGCGAAACAGTCAATTAAACCTGGTTGCGATTAATATTTTAGAGGATAACGCCGGTTATGTCTGGGTTAGGTCTCGTATTTGCCCTCATCTGGCTCGTACTTTCGCATTTTTCGCGTACTTGTTGGCCAGTACCTGCGTTTTTTCTTGCTTGTATCCCGTAGTAATGTGGTACCACACCGAAACTGTCAATCAAACCTGGTTACGATTAATATTTTAGAGGATAACCCTGTTTATGTCTCGGTTAGGTCTGGTATTTGCCCTCATCTGGCTCGTACTTCCGCATTTTTCCAATACTTGTTGGCCAGATCCTCGCCTTTTCCTGGTTTGGATCACGTAGTAATGCGGTACCACACCGAAACAGTCAATTAAACCTGTTTGCGCTTAATATTTTAGCGGATAACGCCGGTTATGTCTGGGTTAGGTCTGGTATTTGCCCTCATCTGGCTCGTACTTTCGCATTTTTCCAATACTTGTTGGCCAGAACCTCGCCTTTTTCTGGCTTGGATCCCGTAGTAATGTGGTACCACACCGAAACAGTCAATTAAACCTGGTTGCGATTAATATTTTAGAGGATAACGCCGGTTATGTTTCGGTTTGGTCTGGGATTTGCCCTCATCTTGCTCGTACTTTCACGTTTTTCGCATACTTTTTGGCCAGATCCTCGCCTTTTTCTGGTTTGGATCACGTAGTAATGCGGTACCACCCCGGAACAGTCAATTAAACCCGGTTGCGATTAATATTTTAGAGGATACCGCCGGTTACGTCTGGGTTAGGTCTCGTATTTCCCCACATCTGGCTCGTACTTTCGCATTTTTCACATACTTGTTGGCCAGATCCTCGCCTTTTTCTGGTTTGGATCACGTAGTAATGCGGTACCACCCCGGAACAGTCAATTAAACCCGGTTGCGATTAATACTTTAGAGGATAACGCCGGTTATGTCTCGGTTAGGTCTGAGATTTGCCATCATCTTGCTCGTACTTTCGCGTTTTTCGCATACTTGTTGGCCAAATCCGGGGTTTTTCTGGATTGGAACCCGTAGTAGCGTGGGTCCACACCGAAACAGTCAATTAAACCTGGTTGCCATTAATATTTTAGAGGATAACGCCGGTTATGTCTGGGTTAGGTCTGGTATTTGCCCTCATCTGGCTCGTACTTTCGCATTTTTCCAATACTTGTTGGCCAGATCCAGGGCTTTCTCTGGTTTGGATCACGTAGTATTGCGGTACCACACCGAAACAGTCAATTAAACCTTGTTGCGATTAATATTTTAGAGGATAACGCCGGTTATGTCTGGGTTAGGTCTCGTATTTGCCCGCATCTGGCTCTTACTTTCGCATTTTTCGCGTACTTGTTGGCCATATCCTCGGTTTTGTTCTGATTAGGATCACGTATTTATGTGGTACCACAGCGAAGCAGTCAATTAAGCCTGGTTCCGATTAATATTTTCAAGAATAACGCCGGTTGTGTCTGGGTTACGTCTGGTATTTGCCATCATCTAGCTCATACTTTCGCATCTTTCGCATACTTGAATGGCCAGATCCTGGGTTTTATTCGGGTTAGTTTCACGTATTAATGTGGTACCACACTGAAATATAATTACAAAATCCTGGTGCCGATTAATATTTTAGAGGATAACGCCGGTTATGTTTCGTTTTGGTCTGGGATTTGCCCTCATCTTGCTCGTACTTTCGCGTTTTTCGCATACTTTTTGGCCAGATCCTCGCCTTTTTCTGGTTTGGATCACGTAGTAATGCGGTACCACCCCGGAACAGTCAATTAAACCCAGTTGCGATTAATATTTTAGAGGATACCGCCGGTTACGTCTGGGTTAGGTCTCGTATTTCCCCACATCTGGCTCGTACTTTCGCATTTTTCACATACTTGTTGGCCAGATCCTCGCCTTTTTCTGGTTTGGATCACGTAGTAATGCGGTACCACACCGAAACAGTCAATTAAACCTGGTTGCGATTAATATTTTAGAGGATAACGCCGGTTATGTCTGGGTTAGGTCTGGTATTTGCCCTCATCTGGCTCGTACTTTCGCATTTTTCCAATACTTGTTGGCCAGATCCAGGGCTTTCTCTGGTTTGGATCACGTAGTATTGCGGTACCACACCGAAACAGTCAATTAAACCTTGTTGCGATTAATATTTTAGAGGATAACGCCGGTTATGTCTGGGTTAGGTCTCGTATTTGCCCGCATCTGGCTCTTACTTTCGCATTTTTCGCGTACTTGTTGGCCAGTACCTGCGTTTTTTCTGGCTTGTATCCCGTAGTAATGTGGTACCACACCGAAACTGTCAATCAAACCTGGTTACGATTAATATTTAAAGGATAACCCTGTTTATGTCTCGGTTAGGTCTGGTATTTGCCCTCATCTGGCTCGTACTTTCGCATTTTTCCATACTTGTTGGCCAAATCCTGGCCTTTTTCTGGTTTGGATCACGTAGTAATGCGGTTCCACACCGAAACAGTCAATCAAACCTGGTTGCGATTAATATTTTAGAGGATAACGCCGGTTATGTTTCGTTTTGGTCTGGGATTTGCCCTCATCTTGCTCGTACTTTCGCGTTTTTCGCATACTTGTTGGTCAAATCCTGGGTTTTTCTGGATTGGAACCCGTAGTAGCGTGGGTCCACACCGAAACAGTCAATTAAACCTGGTTGCGATTAATATTTTAGAGGATAACGCCGGTTATGTCTCTGTTAGTTCTGGTATTTGCAATCATCTGGCTCATACACTCGCGTTTTTCGCATACTTGTTGGCCAGATCCAGGGCTATTTCGGGTTTGGATCACGTAGTAATGTGGTACCACACTGAAGTAGTCAATAAAACCTGGTTCCGATTAATATTTTAGGGGGGAACGCCGGTTATGCCTGGGTAAGGTCTGCTTTTTGGCATCATCTAGCTCATACTTTCTCATTTTTCGCATACTTGTTGGCCAGATCCTGGGCTTTTTCAGATTTGGATCACGTAGTAATGTGGTACCACAGTGAAACAGTCAATTAAACCTGGTTCGGATTAACATTTTCGATGATAACGCCGATTATGTCTGGGTTAGTTCTGGTATTTGCAATCATATGGCTCATACTTTCGCGCTTTTTGCATACTTGAATGGCCATATCCTAGGTTTTGTTCTGATTAGGATCACGTATTTATGTGGTACCACAGCGAAGCAGTCAATTAAGCCTGGTTCCGATTAATATTTTCGAGAATAACGCCGGTTGTGTCTGGGTTACGTCTGGTATTTGCAATCATCTGCCTTATATTTTCGCATTTTTCGCATACTTGTTGGCCATATCCTCGGTTTTGTTCTGATTAGGATCACGTATTTATGTGGTACCACAGCGAAGCAGTCAATTAAGCCTGGTTCCGATTAATCTTTTCAAGAATAACGCCGGTTGTGTCTGGGTTACGTCTGGTATTTGCAATCATCTGCCTTATACTTTCGCATTTTTCGCATACTTGTTGGCCAGATCCTGGGTTTTGTTCTGGTTAGGATCACGTATTAATGTGGTACCACACTGAAATATAATCAATAAATTCTGGTTCCGATTAATATTTTAGAGGAGATCGACGGTTATGCCTGGGTTAGGTCTGGTATTTGCCATCATCTAGCTCATACTTTCGCATCTTTCGCATACTTGAATGGCCAGATCCTGGGTTTTATTCGGGTTAGTTTCACGTAATAATGTGGTACCACACTGAAATATAATTACAAAATCCTGGTGCCGATTAATATTTTAGAGGAGAACGACGGTTATGCCTGGGTTAGGTCTGGTATTTGCCATCATCTAGCTCATACTTTCGCATTTTTCGCATACTCCAATGGCCAGATCCTGGGTTTTTTTCTGGTTAGTATCACGTATTAATGTGGTGCCACACTGAAATAGTCAATTCAACCTGTATTCGATCAATATTTTAGAGGATGACACCGGTTATGGCTGGATTGCGTCTGTTATTTGGCATCATCTGCCTCATACTTTCGCATTCCTGTAGACCAGCTCCTGGGCTTTTTCTGATTTGGATCACGTAGTAATGTGGTACCACACTGAAGCAGTAATACACCTGCTTCCGATTAATATTTTAGAGGATAACGCCGGTTATGTCTGGGAGAGTCCTGGTATTTGCAATCATCTGGCTCATACATTCGTATTTTTCGCATACTTGAATGGCCAGATCCTGGGTTTTGTTCTGGTTAGGATCACGTATTAATGTGGTACCGCACTGAAATAGTCAATAAAACCTGGTTCCGATTAATATTTGAGAAGATAACGCCGGTTATGTCTTGGTTAGTTCTGGTATTTGCAATCATCTGGCTCATACTTTCGTATTTTTTGCTTACTGGTTGGTCATATCCTGGGTTTTTTTCTGGTTACGATCACGAATTAAAGAGGTGCTACACAGAAATAGCCAATTCCACCTGGATTCGATCAATATTTTAGAGGATAACACCGGTTGTGCCTGGTTTACGTCTGGTATTTGCAATCATCTGCCTCATACTTTCGCATTTTTCGCATACCTGTTGGCCAGACCCTGGGTTTTGTTCTGGTGAGGATCAGGTATTAATGTGGTACCACACTGAAATTATCAATAAAATCTGGTTCCGATTAATATTTTAGAGGGGAACGCCGGTTATGCCTGGGTTAGGTCTGGTTTTTGGCATCATCTTTCTCATTTTTCGCTTACTTGAATGGCCAGATCCTGGGTTTTTTTCTCTTTAGGATTACGTATTTATGTGGTACCACAGTGAAACAGTCAATTAAACCTGGTTCCGAATAATATTTTCGAGGATAACGCCGGTTATGTCTTGGTCAGTTGTGGTTTTTGCAATCATCTAACTCATACTTTCGTATTTTTCGCATACTTGAATGGCCAGATCCTGGGTTTTGTTCCCGTTAGGATCACGTATTAATGTGGTATCACACTGAAATAGTCAATAAAACCTGGTTCCGATTAATATTTTAGAAGATAACGCCGGTTACGTCTGGGTTAGTTCTGGTATTTGCAGTCATCTGCCCCATTCCTTCGCATTTTTCGCCTACTTGTTGGTCAGATCCTTGGCTTTTTCTGGTTTGGATCACGTAGTAAAGTGGTACTACACCGAAACAGTCAATTAAACCAGGTTGCGATTAATATTTTAGAGCATAACGCCGGTTATGTCAGGGTTAGCTCTGGTATTTGCCATCATCTAGCTCATACTTTCGCATTTTTCGCTTACTTGAATGGCCAGATCCTGGGTTTTTTTCTCTTTAGGATCACGTATTTATGTGGTACCACAGTGAAACAGTCAATTAAACCTGGTTCCGATTAATATTTTAGAGGAGATCGACGGTTATGTCTGGGTTAGTTGTGGTTTTTGCAATCATCTAGCACATACTTTCGCATTTTTCGCATACTTGAATGGCCAGATCCTGGGTTTTGTTCCGGTTAGGATCACGTATTAATGTGGTACCACACTGAAGCAGTCAATTAAACCTGCTTCCGATTAATATTTCAGAGGAGAACGCCGGTTTTGTCTGGGTTAGTTGTGGTTTTTGCAATCATCTGCCTCACACTTTCGCATTTTTCGCCTACTTGTTGGTCATATCCTGGGATTTTTCTGGTTTGGATCACGTAGTAAAGTGGTACCTCACCGAAACAGTCATTTAAACCAGGTTGCGATTAATATTTTAGAGCATAACGCCGGTTATGTCTGGGTAAGTTGTGGTATTTGCCATCATCTAGCTCATACTTTCACATATTTCGCTTACTTGAATGGCCAGAGCCTGGGTTTTTTTCTCTTTAGGATCACGTATTTATGTGGTACCACAGTGAAACAGTCAACTAAACCTGGTTCCGATTAATATTTTCGAGGGTAACGCCGGTTATGACTTGGTTAGTTGTGGTTTTTGCAATCATGTAGCTCATACTTTCGTATTTTTCGCATACTTGAATGGCCAGATCCTGGGTTTTGTTCTCGCTAGGATCACGTATTAATGTGGTATCACACTGAAATAGTCAATAAATCCTGGTTCCGATTAATATTTTAGAAGATAACGCCGGTTATGTCTGGGTTAGTTCTGGTATTTGCAATCATCTGCCCCATTCCATCGCATTTTTCGCCTACTTGTTGGTCAGATCCTGGGCTTTTTCTGGTTTGGATCACGTAGTAAAGAGGTACTACACCGAAACAGTCAATGAAACCAGGTTGCGATTAATATTTTAGAGCCTACCGCCGGTTATGTCAGGGTTAGGTCTGGTATTTGGCATCATCTAGCTCATACTTTCGCATTTTTCGCTTACTTGAATGGCAAGATCCTGGGTTTTTTTCTCTTTAGGATCACGTATTTATGTGGTACCACAGTGAAACAGTCAACTAATCCTGGTTCCGGTTAATATTTCCGAGGATAACGCCGGTTGTGTCTGGGTTAGTTCTGGGATTTGCAATCATCTGCCTCATACTTTCGCATTTTTCGCCTACTTATTGGTCAGATCCTGGGCTTTTTCTGGTTTGGATCACGTAGTAAAGTGGTACCACACCGAAACAGTCAATTAAGCCAGGTTGCGATTAATATTTTAGAGCATAACGCCGGTTATTTCAGGGTTAGGTCTGGTACTTGCCACCATCTAGCTCATACTTTCGTATTTTTGGCATACTTGAGTGGCCAGATCCTGGGTTTTGTTCAGGTTAGGATCATGTATTAATGTGGTATCACACAGAAATAGTCAATAAAACCTGGTTCCGATTAATATTTTAGAAGATAACGCCGGTTATGTCTGGGTTAATTCTGGTATTTGCAATCGTCTGCCTCATTCCTTCGCATTTTTCGCATACTTGTTGGCAAGATCCTGGGCTTTTTCTGATTTGGATCACGTAGTAATGTGGTACCACACTGAAGCAGTCAAATACACCTGCTTCCGATTAATATTTTAGAGGATAACGCCGGTTATGTCTGGGAGAGTCCTGGTATTTGCAATCATCTGGCTCATACATTCGTATTTTTCGCATACTTGAATGGCCAGATCCTGGGCTTTTTCTGGTGAGGATCACGTAGTAATGTGGCACGACACCGAAACAGTCAACTGAACCTGATTCCGATTAATATTTTACAGGGTAACGCCGGTTATGTCTGGGAGAGTCCTGGTATTTGCAATCATCTGGCTCATACTTCCGTATTTTTCGCATACTTGAATGGCCAGATCCTGGGTTTTGCTCTGGTTAGGATCACGTATTAATGTGGTACCACACTGAAATAGTCAATAAAACCTGGTTCCGATTAATATTTTAGAAGATAACGCCGGTTATGTCTGGGTTAGTTCTGGTATTTGCAATCATCTGGCTCATACTTTCGTATTTTTCGCATACTTGAATGGCCAGATCCTGGGTTTTGTTCTCGCTAGGATCACGTATTAATGTGGTATCACACTGAAATAGTCAATAAATCCTGGTTCCGATTAATATTTTAGAAGATAACGCCGGTTATGTCTGGGTTAGTTCTGGTATTTGCAATCATCTGCCCCATTCCATCGCATTTTTCGCCTACTTGTTGGTCAGATCCTGGGCTTTTTCTGGTTTGGATCACGTAGTAAAGTGGTACCACACCGAAACAGTCAATTAAGCCAGGTTGCGATTAATATTTTAGAGCATAGCGCCGGTTATGTCAGGGTAAGGCCTGGTATTTGCCATCATCTAGCTCATACTTTCACATTTTTCGCATACTTGAATGGCCAGATCCTGGGTTTTGTTCTGGTTAGGATCACGTATTAATGTGGTACCACACTGAAATAGTCAATAAAACCTGGTTCCGATTAATATTTTAGAAGATAACGCCGGTTATGTCAGGGTAAGGCCTGGTATTTGCCATCATCTAGCTCATACTTTCGCATTTTTCGCATACTCCAATGGCCAGATCCTGGGTTTTTTCTGGTTAGTATCACGTATTAATGTGGTGCCACACTGAAATAGTCAATTCAACCTGTGTTCGATATATATTTTAGAGGATGACACCGGTTATGGCTGGGTTGCGTCTGGTATATGCAATCATCTGCCTCATACTATCGCATCGTTCGCATTCCTGTAGACCAGCTCATGCGCTTTTTCTGATTTGGATCACGTAGTAATGTGGTACCACACTGGAACAGTCAAATACACCTGCTTCCGATTAATATTTTAGAGGATAACGCCGGTTATGTCTGGGAGAGTCCTGGTATTTGCAATCATCTGGCTCATACTTTCGTATTTTTCGCTTACTGGTTGGCCAGACCCTGGGTTTTGTTCTGGTGAGGATCAGGTATTAATGTGGTACCACACTGAAATAATCAATAAAATCTGGTTCCGACTAATATTTTAGAGGGGAACGCTGGTTATGCCTGGGTTAGGTCTGGTTTTTGGCATCATCTAGCTCATACTTTCTCATTTTTCGCATTGTTGTTGGCCAGACCTTGGGTTTTTTCTGGTTAGAATCACGTATTAATGTGGTGCCACAGAGAGATAGACAATTCCACCTGGATTCGATCAATATCTTAGAGGGTAACAGCGGTTATGTCTGGGTTAGTTCTGGTATTTGCAATCATCTGCCCCATACTTTCGCATTTTTCGCCTACTTATTGGTCACATCCTAGGCTTTTTCTGGCTTGGATCACGTAGTAAAGTGGTACCACACCGAAACAGTCAATTAAACCAGGTTGCGATTAATATTTTAGAGCATAGCGCCGGTTATGTCAGGGTAAGGGCTGGTATTTGCCATCATCTAGCTCATACTTTCACATTTTTCGCTTACTTGAATGGCCAGATCCTGGGTTTTGTTCTCGTTAGGATCACGTATTAATGTGGTATCACATCGAAATAGTCAATAAAACGTGGTTCCGATTAATATTTTTGAAGATAACGCCGGTTATGTCTGGGTTAGTTCTGGTATTTGCAATCATCTGCCCCATTCCTTCGCATTTTTCGCCTACTTGTTGGTCTGAACCTGGGCTTTTTCTGGTTTGGATCACGTAGAAAAGTGGTACTACACCGAAACAGTCAATGAAACCAGGTTGCGATTAATATTTTAGAGCATAACGCCGGATATGTCAGGGTTAGCTCTGGTATTTGCCATCATCTAGCTCATACTTTCGCATTTTTCGCATACTTGAATGGCCAGATCCTGGGTTTTGTTCTGGTTGGGATCACGTATTAATGTCTTACCACCCTGTAACAGTCAACTAAACCTGGTTCCGATTAGTACTTTAGAGGATATCGCCGGTTATGTCTGGGTTAGTTCTGGTATTTGCAATCATCTAGCTCATACTTTCGCATTTTTCTCATACTTGAATAGCCAGATCCTGGGCTTTTTCTGTTTTGGATCACGTAGTAATGTCTTACCACACTGTAACAGTCAACTAAACCTGGTTCCGATTAATATTTTAGAGGATAACGCCGGTTATGTCTGGGTTAGGTCTGGTATTTGCCATCATCTAGCTCATACTTTCGCATTTTTCGCTTACTTGAATGGCCAGATCCTGGGATTTTTTCTCTTCAGGATCACGTATTTATGTGGTACTACAGTGAGACAGTCAATTAAACCTGGTTCGGATTAATATTTTCGAGGATAACGCCGATTATGTCTGGGTTAGTTCTGGTATTTGCAATCATCTGGCTCATACTTTCGCATTTTTCGCATACTTGTTGGCCAGATCCTGGGTTTTGTTCTGGTTGGGATCACGTATTAATGTGGTACCACACTGAAATATAATTACTAAATCCTGGTTCCGATTAATATTTTAGAGGAGAACGACGGTTATGCCTGGGTTGGGTCTGGTATTTGCCATCATCTAGCTCATACTTTCGCATTTTTCGCGTACTCCAATGGCCAGATCCTGGGTTTTTTTCTGGTTAGTATCACGTATTAATGTGGTGCCACACTGAAATAGTCAATTCAACCTGTATTCGATCTATATTTTAGAGGATGACACCGGTTATGGCTGGGTTGCGTCTGGTATTTGCAATCATCTGCCTCATACTTTCGCATCGTTCGCATTCCTGTAGACCAGCTCCTGCGCTTTTTCTGATTTGGATCACGTAGTAATGTGGTACCACACTGGAGCAATCAAATACACCTGCTGCCGATTAATATTTTAGAGGATAACGCCGGTTATGTCTGGGAGAGTTGTGGTTTTTGCAATCATCTAGCACATACTTTCGCATTTTTCTCATACTTGAATGGCCAGATCCTGGTCTTTTTCTGGAGAGTATCACGTAGTAATGTGGCACGACACCGAAACAGTCAACTAAACCTGGTTCCGATTAATATTTTAGAGGAGAACGCCGGTTACGTCTGTGTTAGGTCTGGTATTCACAATCATCTGGCTAATACTTTCGATTTTTCGCATTCTTGTCGGTCAGATCCTGGGTTTTTTTCTGGTGAGGATCACGTATTAATGTGGTGCCACACAGAAATAGTCAATTCCACTTGGATTCGATCAATATTTTAGAGGTTAACGCCGATTATGTCTGGGTTAGTTCTGGTATTTGCAATCATCTAGCTCATACTTTCGCATTTTTCGCATACTTGAATTGCCAGATCCTGGGCTTTTTCTGTTTTGGATCACGTAGTAATGTCTTACCACACTGTAACAGTCAACTAAACCTGGTTCCGATTAATATTTTAGAGGATAACGCCGGTCATGTCTGGGTTGCGTCTGGTATTTGCAATCATCTGCCTCATACTTTCGCATCTTTCGCATTCCTGTAGACCAGCTCCTGGGCTTTTTCTGATTTGGATCACGTAGTAATGTGGTACCACACTGAAGCAGGCAAATACACCTGCTTCCGATTAATATTTCAGAGGAGAACGCCGGTGATGTCTGGGTTAGTTGTGGTTTTTGCAATCATCTGCCTCACACTTTCGCATTTTTCGCCTACTTGATGGTCATATCCTGGGCTTTTTCTGGTTTGGATCACGTAGTAAAGTGGTACCACACCGAAACAGTCAATTAAACCAGGTTGCGATTAATATTTTAGAGCATAACGCCAGTTATGTCAGGGTAAGGCCTGGTATTTGCCATCATCTAGCTCATACTTTCACATTTTTCGCTTACTTGAATGGCCAGATCCTGGGTTTTTTTCTCTTTAGGATCACGTATTTATGTGGTACCACAGTGAAACAGTCAATTAAACCTGGTTCCGATTAATATTTTCGAGGATAACGCCGGTTACGTCTTGGGTAGGTGGGGTTTTTGCAATCATCTTGCTCATACTTTCGGATTTTTCGCATACTTGAATGGCCAGATCCTGGGTATTGTTCTCGTTAGGATCACGTATTAATGTGGTATCACACTGAAATAGTCAATAAAACCTGGTTCCGATTAATATTTTAGAAGATAACGCCGGTTATGTCTGGGTTAGTTCTGGTATTTGCAATCATCTGCCCCATTCCTTCGCATTTTTCGCCTACTTGTTGGTCAGATCCTGGGCTTTTTCTGGTTTGGATCACGTAGTAAAGTGGTACTACACCGAAAGAGGCAATGAAACCAGGTTGCGATTAATATTTTAGAGCATAACGCCGGTTATGTCAGGGTTAGCTCTGGTATTTGCCATCATCTAGCTGATACTTTCGCATTTTTCGCTTACTTGAATGGCCAGATCCTGGGTTTTTTTCTCTTTAGGATCACGTAGTAATGTGGTACCACACTGATGCAGTCAACTAAACCTGGTTCCGATTAATATTTTAGTGGATAACGCCGGTTATGTCTGGGTTAGTTGTGGTTTTTGCAATCATCTAGCTCATACTTTCGTATTTTTCGCATACTTGAATGGCCTGATCCTGGGTTTTGTTTTAGTTGGGCTCTCGTATTAATGTGGTATCACACTGAAATAGTCAATAAAACCTGGTTCCGATTAATATTTTAGAAGATAACGCCGGTTATGTCTGGGTTAGTTCTGGTATTTGCAATCATCTGCCTCATTCCTTCGCATTTTTCGCATACTTGTTGGCCAGATCCTGGGCTTTTTCTGATTTGGATCACGTAGTAATGTGGTACCACACTGAAGCAGTCAAATAAACCTGCTTCCGATTAATATCTTAGAGGAGAACGCCGGTTTTGTCTGGGTTAGTTGTGGTTTTTGCATTCATCTAGCACATACTTTCGCATTTTTCGCATACTTGAATGGCCAGATCCTGGGTTTTGTTCCGGTTAGGATCACGTATTAATGTGGTACCACACTGAAGCAGTCAATTAAACCTGGTTCCGATTAATATTTTAGAGGATAACGCCTGTTATGTCTGGGTTAGGTCTGGTATTTGCCATCATCTAGCTCATACTTTCGCATTTTTCGCATACTTGAATAGCCAGATCCTGGGCTTTTTCTGTTTTGGATCACGTAGTAATGTCTTACCACCCTGTAACAGTCAACTAAACCTGGTTCCGATTAGTATTTTAGAGGATAACGCCGGTTATGTCTTGGTTAGGTCTAGTATTTGCCATCATCTAGCTCATACTTTCGCACCTTTCGCATACTTGAATGGCCAGAGCCTGGTTTTTTTTCTGGTTACTTTCACGTATTAATGTGCTGCCACACTGAAATAATCAATTCAACCTGTATTCGATCAATATTTTAGAGGATGACACCGGTTATGTCTGGGTTGCGTCTGGTATTTGCAATCATCTGCCTCATACTTTCGCATCTTTCGCATTCCTGTAGACGAGCTCCTGGGCTTTTTCTGATTTGGATCACGTAGTAATGTGGTACCACACTGAAGCAGGCACATACACCTGCTTCCGATTAATATTTCAGAGGAGAACGCCGGTGTTGTGTGGGTTAGTTGTGGTTTTTGCAATCATCTGCCTCACACTTTCGCAGTTTTCTCATACTTGAATGGCCAGATCCTGGGCTTTTTCTGGTGAGTATCACGTAGTAATGTGGCACGACACCGAAACAGTCAACTAAACCTGGTTCCGATTAATATTTTAGAGGATAACGCCAGTTATGTCAGGGTAAGGCCTGGTATTTGCCATCATCTAGCTCATACTTTCACATTTTTCGCTTACTTGAATGGCCAGATCCTGGGTTTTTTTCTCTTTAGGATCACGTATTTATGTGGTACCACAGTGAAACAGTCAATTAAACCTGGTTCCAATTAATATTTTAGATGAGAACGCCGGTTACGTCTGTGTTAGGTCTGGTATTCGCAATCATCTGGCTAATACTTTCGATTTTTCGCATTCTTGTCGGTCAGATCCTGGGTTTTTTTCTGGTGAGGATCACGTATTAATGTGGTGCCACACAGAAATAGTCAATTCCACTTGGATTCGATCAATATTTTAGAGCTTAACGCCGATTATGTCTGGGTTAGTTCTGGTATTTGCAATCATCTAGCTCATACTTTCGCATTTTTCGCATACTTGAATTGCCAGATCCTGGGCTTTTTCTGTTTTGGATCACGTAGTAATGTCTTACCACACTGTAACAGTCAACTAAACCTGGTTCCGATTAATATTTTAGAGGATAACGCCGGTCATGTCAGGGTTAGGTCTGGTATTTGCCATCATCTAGCTCATACTTTCGCATTTTTCGCATACTTGAATAGCCAGATCCTGGGCTTTTTCTGTTTTGGATCACGTAGTAATGTCTTACCACCCTGTAACAGTCAACTAAACCTGCTTCCGATTAATATTTCAGAGGAGTACGCCGGTGTTGTGTGGGTTAGTTGTGGTTTTTGCAATCATCTGCCTCACACTTTCGCATTTTTCGCCTACTTGATGGTCATATCCTGGGCTTTTTCTGGTTTGGATCACGTAGTAAGGTGGTACCACACCGAAACAGTCAATTAAACCAGGTTGCGATTAATATTTTAGAGCATAACGCCAGTTATGTCAGGGTAAGGCCTGGTATTTGCCATCATCTAGCTCATACTTTCACATTTTTCGCTTACTTGAATGGCCAGATCCTGGGTTTTTTTCTCTTTAGGATCACGTATTTATGTGGTACCACAGCGAAACAGTCAATTAAACCTGGTTCCGATTAATATTTTCGAGGATAACGCCGGTTACGTCTTGGTTAGGTGGGGTTTTTGCAATCATCTTGCTCATACTTTCGTATTTTTCGCATACTTGAATGGCCAGATCCTGGGTTTTGTTCTCGTTAGGATCACGTATTAATGTGGTATCACACTGAAATAGTCAATAATACCTGGTTCCGATTAATATTTTAGAAGATAACGCCGGTTATGTCTGGGTTAGTTCTGGTATTTGCAATCATCTGCCCCATTCCTTCGCATTTTTCGCCTACTTGTTGGTCAGATCCTGGGCATTTTCTGGTTTGGATCACGTAGTAAAGTGGTACTACACCGAAACAGTCAATGAAACCAGGTTGTGATTAATATTTTAGAGCATAACGCTGGTTATGTCAGGGTTAGCTCTGGTATTTGCCATCATCTAGCTCATGCTTTCGCATTTTTCGCTTACTTGAATGGCCAGATCCTGGGTTCTTTTCTCTTTAGGATCACGTAATAATGTGGTACCACGCTGAAGCAGTCAACTAAACCAGGTTCCGATTAATATTTTAGTGGATAACGCCGGTTATGTCTGGGTTAGTTGTGGTTTTTGCAATTATCTGGCTCATACTTTCGTATTTTTCGCTTACTTGATGGTCAGATCCTGGGCTTTTTTCTGGTTACGATCACGAATTAAAGTGGTGCCACACAGAAATAGTCAATTCCACCTGGATTCGATCAATATTTTAGACGGTAACACCGGTTGTGCCTTGGTTACGTCTTGTATTTGCAATCATCTGCCCCATACTTTCGCATTTTTCGCGTACTTGTAGGCCAGACCCTGGGCTTTTTCTCGTTGGGATCACGTAGTAAAGTGGTACCACACCGAAACAGTCAATTAAACCAGGTTGCGATTAATATTTTAGAGCATAACGCCGATTATGTCAGCGTTAGGTCTGGTATTTGCCATCATCTAGCTCATACTTTCGCATTTTTCGCATACTTGAAAGCCAGATCCTGGGCTTTTTCTGTTTTGGATCACGTAGTAATGTCTTACCACCCTGTAACAGTCAACTAAACCTGGTTCCGATTAGTATTTTAGGGGATAACGCCGGTTATGTCTGGGTTAGTTCTGGTATTTGCAATCATCTAGCTCATACTTTCGCATTTTTCGCATACTTGAATAGCCAGATCCTGGGCTTTTTCTGTTTTGGATCACGTAGTAATGTCTTACCACACTGTAACAGTCAACTAAACCTGGTTCCGATTAATATTTTACAGGATAACGCCGGTTATGTCTGGGTTAGGTCTGGTATTTGCCATCATCTAGCTCATACTTTCGCATCTTTCGCATACTTGAATGGCCAGATCCTGGGTTTTTTTCTGGTTAGTTTCACGTAGTAATGTGGTACCACAGTGATACAGTCAATTAAACCTGGTTCCAATTAATATTTTAGAGGAGAACGCCGGTTACGTCTGTGTTAGGTCTGGTATTCGCAATCATCTGGCTAATACTTTCGATTTTTCGCATTCTTGTCGGTCAGATGCTGGGTTTTTTTCTGGTGAGGATCACGTATTAATGTGGTGCCACACAGAAATAGTCAATTCCACTTGGATTCGATCAATATTTTAGAGGATAACATCGGTTGTGTCTGGGTTACGTCTGGTATTCGCATTCATCTGGCACATAATTTCGCATTTTTGGCCACTTGTTGGCCAGATCCTGGATTTTGTCCTGGTTAGGAATACGTATTAATGTGGTACCACACTGAGATTGTCAATAAAACCCGGTTCCGATTAATATTTTAGATGATAACACCGGTTATGTCTGGGTTACGTCTGGTATTCGCAATCATCTGGCTCATACTTTCGCATTTTTCGCATACTTGTTCGTCAGAACCCGGGTTTTTTTTGGTTGGGACCACGTATTAATGTAGTGCCACACAGAAATAATCAATTCAACCTGGATTCGATCAATATTTTAGAGGATAACACCGGTTATGTCTGGGTTACGTCTGGAATTTGCAATCATCTGGCTCATACTTTCGCATTTTTCGCATTCTTGTTGGCCAGATCCTGGGTTTTTTTCTGGCTTGGATCCCGTAGTAATGCGGTACTACACCGAAACAGTCAATGAAACCAGGTTGCGATTAATATTTTAGAGCCTACCGCCGGTTATGTCAGGGTTAGGTCTGGTATTTGCAATCATCTGCCTTATACTTTCGCATTTTTCGCATACTTGTTGGCCAGATCCTGGGCTTTTTCAGATTTGGATCACGTAGTAATGTGGTACCGCAGTGAAACAGTCAATTAAACCTGGTTCGGATTAATATTTTCGAGGTTAACGCCGATTATGTCTGGGTTAGTTCTGGTATTTGCAATAATCTAGCTCATACTTTCGCATTTTTCGCATACTTGAATAGCCAGATCCTGGGCTTTTTCTGTTTTGGATCACGTAGTAATGTCTTTCCACACTGTAACAGTCAACTAAACCTGGTTCCGATTAATATTTTAGAGGATAACGCCGGTTATGTCTGGGTTAGGTCTGGTATTTGCCATCATCTAGCTCATACTTTCGCATGTTTCGCATACTTGAATGGCCAGATCCTGGGTTTTTTTCTGGTTAGTTTCTCGTAGTAATGTGGTAACACAGTGATACAGTCAATTAAACCTGGTTCCAATTAATATTTTAGAGGAGAACGCCGGTTACGTCTGTGTTAGGTCTGGTATTCGCAATCATCTGGCTAATACTTTCGATTTTTCGCATTCTTGTCGGTCAGATCCTGGGTTTTTTTCTGGTGAGGATCACGTATTAATGTGGTGCCACACAGAAATAGTCAATTCCACTTGGATTCGATCAATATTTTAGAGGATAACATCGGTTGTGTCTGGGTTACGTCTGGTATTCGCATTCATCTGGCGCATAATTTCGCATTTTTGGCCACTTGCTGGCCAGATCCTGGATTTTGTCCTGGTTAGGAATACGTATTAATGTGGTACCACACTGAGATTGTCAATAAAACCCGGTTCCGATTAATATTTTAGATGATAACGCCGGTTATGGCTAGGTCAGGTCTCGTATATGCCACCATCTAGCTCGTACTTTCGCATTTTTCGCATACTTGAATGGCCAGATCCTGGGCTTTTTCTGGTTTGGATCACGTAGTAATGTGGTACTACACTGAAATAGTCAATAGAACCTGGTTGCGATTAATATTTTAGCGGAGAACGCCGGTTACGTCTGGGTTAGGTCTGGTATTTGCAATCATCTGCCTCATAATTTCGCATTTTTCGCATTCTTGTTGACCAGATCCTGGGCTTTTTCTGGTTTCGATCACGTAGTAATGTGGTACCACACTGAGGCAGTTAATTACACCTGGTTCTGATTAATATTTTAGAGGATAACGCCGGTTATGTCAGGGTTAGGTCTGGTATTTGCCATCATCTAGCTCACACTTTCGCATTTTTCGTATTCTCGTTGGCCAGACCCTGGATTTTTCTCTGGTTAGGATCACGTATTAATGTGGTGCCACACAGAAGTAATCAATTCAACCTGGATTCGATCAATATTTTAGGGGATAACGCCCTTTATGTCTGGGTTAGGTCTGGTATTCGCAATCATCTGGCTCATACTTTCGCATTTTTCGCATACTTGTTCGTCAGAACCCGGGTTTTTTTTGGTTGGGACCACGTACTAATGTAGTGCCACACAGAAATAATCAATTCAACCTGGATTCGATCAATATTTTAGAGGATAACACCGGTTATGTCTGGGTTACGTCTGGAATTTGCAATCATCTGGCTCATACTTTCGCATTTTTCGCATTCTTGTTGGCCAGATCCTGGGTTTTTTTCTGGCTTGGATCCCGTAGTAATGTGGTTCCACACCAAAGCAGTCAATTTCACCTGGTTGCGATTAATATTGTAGAGGATAACACCCGTTTTGTCTGGGTTAGTTGTGGTTTTTGCAATCATCTAGCTCATACTTTCGCATTTTTCGCATACTTGAATGGCCAGATCCTGGGTTTTGTTCTCGTTAGGATCACGTATTAATGTGGTACCACACTGAAGCAGTCAATTAATCCTGCTTCCGATTAATATTTTAGAGGAGAACGCCGGTTACGTCTGGGTTACGTCTGGTATTTGCAAGCATCTTTTTTTTTTTTTTTTTTTTTTTTTTTTTTTTTTTTTTTTTGTCGTGGGGAAAATCTTCGAAAGACTCCCTCCCACCTCCTTGGGGAGAGGTGGGAGGGGTGTGTGGGATTCCCCGCGCCCGTACAACGACAGGCGCGGGACCTACCCACTAAAATGTATCCTCCCCGTGCCCGCGCTTTCGCGCCCATCCCCCGGGGGGACCATCGGTCCCCCCAGTAGACACACTGCCTCATAGCGGCGGGACGGGGCCACTCCATCCCGGCGCTATCCGTCCCGGGGCCGCGTTTAGTGGCGGCTGCGAGCCCCAACTCGCAACCGCCCGCGACCCCGTTTCCACCCCTCGGCGGCCGGGCGTTCATGGCCGCACCAGACCGCCGAGGGTGCCTCCCCTTGCGTCGGACCGGTAGGGGGAGGCACTCCTACCCCCAACCGGTCCGACCCGGCGCCGCCTGGCGGGAGGAGGGTCCCCTCAGGACCCCCCTCCCAGCCTAGGTCATCCGCCACGCCGAGGCGGCCGCCCGCGACGCCTCGCGACCGGGCGACGACCTCGGGCCACCGCACGAGCGCGAGCTTCAGCGCGCCGCTGAAGCTCGCGTTCCCTCCCCGCGGCCTCCTTCTGCAACATTACGTTCTCGCAGAAGGAGGCCACGGCCCTCCACTTCTCCTCGCTGCCGAGCATGGCGCGCACCACGCCCGGCAGCGAGACATCCCGCCCGACGACGCCGACCGGGACACGGCGCTCCCACTCCCACGCGGGGCATACCTCCAGGGTATGATCCGCCGTGTCTTGCTCAGCGTCGCAGTGGCAGCAACGCGCCGTCGGCTCCTTCCCTATCCGGCACAGGTATCTTCCGAAGCTGCCATGCCCGGAAAATACCTGTGCCATCCGGTAGGTGAGGCTGCCATGGCCTCTGTCCAGCCACTCCTTCAGGAGTGGCCGAACCGCCCCGACAGTCCGGTGCCCCGCGGTTGGCAGAGCCAGCCGCCCCTGCCACGCGAGCAACACGGACTGCCGGGCCTGGCACTTCAAATCGCCCCAAGCAGGTTCCTGCCCGCCCGGGACCGCCCCCACCCCCGCGTTACGGTCGACGCGGTGCCGGTACATCACCGCGTGCGACCGCGCGAGCAGGTCCATGGGCGGCATCCCCGCTAGAACCGTCGCCGCCTCATGTGACATGGTCCGATACCCGCGGACGACCCTGAGCGCCATGCGCCTCTGCTCCCGACGCAGCATAGTCATGCTGCGCCGGGAGGCGGCCAGGTCGTCCGCCCAGACGGGGGCCCCGTATAGGGCCACCGACTGGACCATTGCCACATAGAGGCGACGAACTCGGCCCGCCGGGCCCCCCAGGTTGGGCAGGATCCGGCCCAGAGCCGCAACCATCCTTTCCAACCGGGGGACCAGGCAGCGGAAATGCTCCTCGAAACGCCAGTGGCTATCGAGGATCAGCCCCAGATACCTGATCTGGGGCTTCACCTCGATGTCAGCCCCACCCACCCGGATCGGAGGGGGTGGCGGATCCTGCCGAGGTGAATGAAACGCAATCACCTCGGTCTTATGGACCGCCACCGTCATCCCCATCCCCCTGATCCGGTCGACGACGCGTTGCGACCCCTCCTCCGCGCGACGCATGGCCCTCCCCCAGTGCGCCCCGACGGCCAGCACCAGTGTGTCATCCGCATAACACACCGTGCTGACGCCGTCGGGGAGGCCGGCCCGCAACACCGAGTCGTACGCGATGTTCCACAGGAGTGGCCCGAGGACCGACCCCTGCGGAACACCGCAGTACACCTCCCTCCGCATATCACCATCCCGGCCCGGATACTCGATCCACCTGCCGCGGAGATAATCCCCGACGACCACCCTGAGACAAGGGGGGACCCGATGATATTCGAGTCCCCTCCTTATCTCTTCCCAGGGGAGGGTGTTAAAGGCATTGGCAATATCCAAGGATATTGCCAATGCCACCCCTCCCCGGGAGACGGCCGTCCCCGAGAGGGCCCTCACACGACCTATCGCGTCGATAGTCGATCGGCCCCCCCGGAAACCGAACTGGCAGTCGGCCAGACCGGGATCACCCCGCGACAGGTGCTCGACGAGGCGGGCAGCAATCACCCGCTCGAAGAGCTTGCCCACCTCGTCGAGGAGACAAATGGGCCGGTATGCGGAGGGAGACTCCGCGGGCCGACCCTCCTTCCGGAGGAGGACCATCCTCGCCACCTTCCAACTGGGGGGGAATCGCCCGTCCCTCAGGCAGCGGTCGAGCAACCGCCTGAGGTCGGCCCCAAGGACGCCCTGGGTCAAGACCCAAACCCGGCCGGGCACACCATCCGGACCCGGGGCCGTGTTACGAACCCCGAGCCGTCTGATGGCCGCTGCCAGCTCCTCCTGCGTGACCCCCAGCTCGGCCGTCCACTCCACTGGGACAGCCGCCGCCGCCGGAGGACGCGGTCCCCTCTCCCCAATTGGGAAGAGTGTATTGACCACGTCCTCCAGCAGCCGGGGGTCAAGACTCTCGGTGACGGGGGGCGCCCACGGGCGGAGCTTATTCAGCACCACCTTATATGGGCGCCCCCATGGATCGTCATCAAGGGTCTGGAGGAGCTCCTTCCATGCCCGGGTCATGGCCCGTTTGATGGCGACCTGCAGAGCAACCCGCGCCACGCGGTATGCTCCATACAGGTCATCAGTTGCCCTCGCTCGCGCCACGCCGTCGCCTGTACGTTGACGACGGCGCGCGCGGGTGTACTGGCGTCGGGCGCGGACAGTCGCGACTCGCAACTCCGCGATCGCGTCCGACCACCAGTACACCGCCCGGCGAGGAGAAGCCCGCCCGACCCGAGGCATCGCCGCGTCGCAAATACCCGCGACCAATGCTCCGAGCCGGGCGACCTCCTCCTCTATGCTCGGCAACTCGGCCGCTCCCTGCGGCCAAGTTGCAGCGAGGGCAGCTGCCATCAGGGCGTCCTTGTCCAGGCGCCGAAGCGCCCAGCGGCGAGGTGGGGTGCCACGCAGGCGGCCGTGTCGGGATGCACTCGCGGCGGCAGAGACCTCCATCCGGATGTACCGGTGATCGGAGAGTGTCTCTGCCCCCGCGACCACGTGCCAACCCGACACCATGCGCACGGCGTTGGGGGTCGCGAATCCCACATCCACGATGGACCCCCCATATCGCCGCACGCATGTGTGCTCCGACCTCCGGTTCAATACCCGGAGGTCGAGCCCCGCCGCCCAATCGCCCAGGATCCCGCCGCGAACGGAGGTCCTGGGGGATCCCCAAGCCACCGACTTGGCATTAAAATCCCCCAGGACCAGCACCGGCCGGGCCGCGTAGCGCTGCACGCATGCCGCGACCTCGGCCAAGTACAGCTCGAACGCAGCGTGACCGCTACGGGGCGAAATGTAGCACCCCACCACAGCGACTCCCCCCCAGTCCACGGCGACGAATCCCCGACCGCGCTCCAACAAGGAGAACGGTGGGGACCCGTCGCCCCCTCCCCATACCGTCGCCACCAAGCCGTCCGCGTCGCCCACCCAATGAGGGTGATCAGGGACGCGGTACGGCTCGGCGGCGACCGCCAGGCCAACCCCCCACTCCGCGAGGACTTGGGACATCAAGTCCTGTGCCGCGCGGCAGTGGTTGAGGTTGGCCTGGAGGAGGAGGCGGGGCGGCATTAATTAATGGCCGCGCCAGCCTCCTCCCGGCCGTCCGTCCCCGTAGCACCGTCCACCTCCATGGAGGACGATGCCACCGCCCTCGGCACCGGAGCCGGTGCAGCCCGCCTCTTCCTCTCCTTCCGGGAGGGGGGGAGCACTTCTTGCTCCCCACCCTGTGATCGGCTGGCCTCCCCATGTCCGCACACAGCGGGCAGTGGGGGGCCGCCGAGCACTGGCTCGCACGGTGCTCTTTGGCACCGCAGCGGTAACACTGACCGCTGCGGTCCACCGGCGAGGTGCACCACTGCCTCACGTGCCCCAATTCGAGGCAGCGGTGACACTGGAGCGGGCGCGGCGCGAGGATTTCCACTCGCGCCGAAACCCACCCCACCAACACCCTCCCGGATTCCGCCACCTTACGGGCGGCGGAAAGGGGGCACCGGGCCCACACCGACCCGAGGCCGGAGGGCGACCTGCGGATCTCTCCGATCCGCAGGTCCTCCATAGGACAGTCCCCCGCCCTCGCAAGGGCACGGGACACATCCTGTGCGCTGACCGAGTCGTCCAGCCCACAAACGCGCATCTCCGTGCGCTTCGTGGGCCGAGCGACCCGGACACCTCGCTCGCCCAGCTGCTCCCGGAGCCTCTGGGCGAGACGATCCGCCTTCGCGCCGCCTTCTGCACCGGGGATCTCCAGCAAAAGACCCCCGGTCACGGCCCTCTTCGCCCACACGGAGGCGATGCCCAGCTCTTCCAGGGAGATATTCTCCCTGGCGAGCCGCATCGCCTCCGCGAGGGTCAGGTCGCCCCCCTGCGCAACGGTCAGCGTCACCGCTGCCGTTTTTGGGGGACGACCTGGTCGTGCCTTCCCGACCTTCGCGGCCTTTACCTTGGCCGCCGGCGGCGGAGGCGGAGGCTGCGGTTGCGAGGCCTTCCTCGCTGCCCGCTTCGCCTTCCGCCCCACCACCTCACTCCACGCCACCCCCCCTTGGGAGGGTGCTGTGGAGGACGCGACCACTGCGACCACGGGTACACCACCCCCCTTGGGGGTCGCGACCCGGGGCCCTGGTGCCGCAACGCTGGGCGGAGCCTTCACTCCGCCCTTCTTTGCCTTCCCCGACTGTACCGGAACAGGTCGGGGAGGCACCGCCTTCCTGCTGACCGCTCTTCCGGCGAGGAGCTCCTCCCGGAAGGCGGCCAGCTTGCCATCAATCATGTCCCCAATCCTCCTCAGAAGATCGTCTTCTGAGGAGGACGGGGACTTCTTCACGGGCGGAGTGCGGGTGGGGGGGCCCGCGGTGCCCCGCACCACTGCCGCCGCACTCCGCTTATTTACCTCCGCCGAGGGACGCGGCGGTGGAGGAGGAGGGAGGATGGGAGGGAGGGCCGCGCTGTTCCACAGCGACTCTGCCCTCCTCCTCCCCTGTCGCTCCTCCTCCAACAGGAGCTGCAGACGGGCGTTCCGCCGTCTGAGCTCCCGCGCCGCCTCCCTCATTTCCTCCGCCGCGGCCGTCAGGGCCTCCGCGCCACCGCCTTTCTGCCCCTTAATGGCGCAGGCAGCGGCGACATTCTCCACCCGCCTCAGGGACGAGGAGATCCTCTCCGATATCTCCTCGGTCACCTCGTCCCTGAGGCAACTCAGCCTCACCGACGGGCTCATCGCCCCGCCCACCTCGACGACGGCCTGCCCCGCCCTCTTCCTCTTAGAGCCTATGAGGCTCCTGGTGGAGGAGAAGGACGAGACTGACGCAGTCTCGTCGGCCTCCTCCACCTTCCACGAAGCCGGGCCAGGCGCTGGAGGCGGCGCGAGCGCCGTCACTCCAGTCCCAACACCGCCTTCGTCCTCCCCCTCTGACTTACCCCGTCCCATCCCCGTTTTAATATTGAACTCCATAATATTCCCACGAGCAGGTCGGAAGAAAAGGTCCGCCCGGGCAGAGCCGCCTTACCCGGGTAAGCCTATATACTCCGGGGGTTCGGCAGGTTCCCCGGAGGTGGTCGCTTGGGATTGGGCCTTCTCCCCCAACCATGCATCCCATCGCCGCGCACCATAGCTTAGGATTGGAGGGCGATTTTATAGAGTCGCCATACTCGTGGCCCAGGCGGTTAAGCCAAGACCCCCGTTCCTCTTGCCGTCACGTACCATTCACAAAACCAATAGGGAATTGTGAATGGGTCGTTGTGACGACCAACAGGAGGCTTACGGTGTGTGTATGACTCGGGTACCCCGGGTTCGTTAAGCCCGAACTGCAGCTGAAAGGCTGGCAGCCCCTGAGGGGGTATTTGCAAGCATCTGCCTCATAATTTCGCATTTTTCCCATACTTGAATGGCCAGAGCCTTGGCATTTTCTGTTTTGAATCACGTAGTAATGTGGTACCACACTGCAACAGTCAATTAAACCTGGTTCCGATTAATATTTTAGAGGATATCGCCGGTTATGTCTGAGTTACGACTGGTATTTGCAATCATCTTCCTCATACTTTTGCATTCTTCGCATTCTTGTTGGCCAGATCCTGGATTTTTTTCTGGTTTGGATCACGTAGTGATGTGGTACCACACTGAAGCTATCAATTGAAACTGGTTCCGATTAATATATTAGAGGATAACACCGGTTATGTCTCGGTTACGTCTGGTATTCGCATTCATCTGGCACATAATTTCGCATCTTTCGCAACTTGTTGGCCAGATCCTGGGTTTTGTCCTGGCTGGATTACGTATTAATGTGGTACCACACTGAGATAGACAATAAAACCTGGTTCCGAATAATATTTTAGATGATAACGCCGATTATGGCTGGGTTAGGTCTCCTATATGCCACCATCTAGCTCGTACTTTCGCATTTTTCGCATACTTGAATGGCCAGATCCTGGGCTTTTTCTGGTTTGGATCACGCAGTAATGTGGTACTACACTGAAGTAGTCAATAGAACCTGGTTGCGATTAATATTTTAGAGGAGATCGCCGGTTACGTCTGGGTTAGGTTTGGTATTTGCCATCATCTAGCTCATACTTTCGCATTTATCGCAAACTTGAATGGCCATATCCTGGATTTTTTTCTGGTTAAAATCACGTATTAATGTGGTGCCACACCGAATCAGTCAATTAAACTTGGTTGCGATTAATATTTTAGAGGATATCGCCGGTTATGTCTGGGTTAGTTCTGGTATTTGCAATCATCTGCCCCATTCCTTCGCATTTTTCGCCTACTTATTGGGCAGATCCTGGGCTTTTTCTCGTTGGGATCACGTAGTAAAGTGGTACCACACCGAAACAGTCAATTAAACCAGGTTGCGATTAATATTTTAGAGCATAACGCCGGTTATGTCAGGGTTCGGTCTGGTATTTGCCATCATCTAGCTCATACTTTCGCATTTTCCGCATACTTGAAAGCCAGATCCTGGGCTTTTTCTGTTTTGGATCACGTAGTAATGTCTTACCACCCTGTAACAGTCAACTAAACCTGGTTCCGATTAGTATTTTAGGGGATAACGCTGGTTATGTCTGGGTTAGTTCTGGTATTTGCAATCATCTAGCTCATACTTTCGCATTTTTCGCATACTTGAATAGCCAGATCCTGGGGTTTTTCTGTTTTGGATCACGTAGTAATGTCTTACCACACTGTAACAGTCAACTGAACCTGGTTCCGATTAATATTTTAGAGGATAACGCCGGTTATGTCTGGGTTAGGTCTGGTATTTGCCATCATCTAGCTCATACTTTCGCATTTTTCGCATACTTGAATGGCCAGATCCTGGGTTTTTTTCTGGTTAGTTTCACGTAGTAATGTGGTACCACAGTGATACAGTCAATTAAACCTGGTTCCAATTAATATTTTAGAGGAGAACGCCGGTTACGTCTGTGTTAGGTCTGGTATTCGCAATCATCTGGCTAATACTTTCGATTTTTCGCATTCTTGTCGGTCAGATCCTGGGTTTTTTTCTGGTGAGGATCACGTATTAATGTGGTGCCACACAGAAATAGTCAATTCCACTTGGATTCGATCAATATTTTAGAGGATAACATCGGTTGTGTCTGGGTTACGTCTGGTATTCGCATTCATCTGCCTCATAATTTCGCATTTTTCCCATACTTGAATGGCCAGAGCCTTGGCATTTTCTGTTTTGAATCACGTAGTAATGTGGTACCACACTGTAACAGTCAATTAAACATGGTTCCGATTAATATTTTAGAGGATATCGCCGGCTATGTCTGAGTTACGACTGGTATTTGCAATCATCTTCCTCATACTTTTGCATTCTTCGCATTCTTGTTGGCCAGATCCTGGATTTTTTTCTGGGTAGGATCACGTCTTAATGTGGTGCCATGCAGAAATAGTCAATTCAACCTGGATTCGAACTATATTTTAGAGGATAACACCGGGTGTGACTGGGTTACGTCTGGTATTCGCAATCATCTGGCTCATACTTTCGCATTTTTCGCATACTTGTTCGTCAGATCCTGGGCTTTTTCTGCTTCGGATCACGTAGTAATGTGGTACCACACTGAAGCAGTCAATTAATCCTGCTTCCGATTAATATTTTAGAGGATATCGCCGGTTATGTCTGAGTTACGACTGGTATTCGCAATCATCTGCCTCACACTTTCGTATTGTTCGCTTACTTGTTGGCTAGATCCTGGGTTTTTTGTGGTTACGATCACGTATTAATTTGGTGCCACACAGAAATAGTCAATTCAACCTGGATTCTATGAATATTATAGAGGAGCACGCCGATTATGCCTAGGTTAGGTCCGGTATTTGTCATCATCTAGCTTATACTTTCGCAATTTTCGCAGACTTGAATGGCCAGAGCCTGGGCTTTTTCTGTTTTGAATCACGTAGTAATGTGGATCCACACTGTAACAGTCAATTAAACCTGGTTCCGACTAATATTTTAGAGGATATCGCCTGTTATGCCTGAGTTACGACTGGTATTCGCAATCATCTGGCTCATACTTTCGCATTTTTCGCATACTTGTTCGTCAGATCCTGGGCTTTTTCTGGTTCGGATCACGTAGTAATGGGGTACCACAGTGAAGCAGTCAAATAAACCTGGTTCCGATTAATATATTAGAGGATAAGGCCGGTTACGTCTGGGATAGGTCTGGTATTTGCAATCATCTGCCTCATAATTTCGCATTTTTCGCATTCTTGTTGGCCAGATCCTGGGTTTATTTTCTGGTTAGGATCACGTATTAATGTGGTGCCACACAGAAATAGTCAATTCCACCTGGATTCGATCAATATTTTAGAGGATGACACAGGTTATGTCTGTGTTAGGTCTCGTATTTGCCATCAGCTAGCTCATACTTGCGCATTTTTCTCATACTTGTTGGCCAGATCCTGGGTTTTGTTTTGGTTTGAATCACGTAATAATGTGGTGCCACACAGAAACGATCAACACAACCTGGATTCGATTGATATTTTAGAAGATAACGCCGGTTATGTCTGGGTTAGTTCTTGTATTTGCGATCATCTTCCTCAAACTTTTGCATTTTTCGCATACTTGTTGGTCAGATCCTGGGCATTTGCTGGTTCGGATCAGGTAGTAATGTGGTACCACACTGAAGCGGTCAATTACACCTGGTTCCGATTAATATTTTAGAGGATAACGCCAGTTATGTCTGAGTTAGGTCTGGTATTTGCAATCATCTGCCTCATACGTTCGCATCTTTCGCATTCCTGTAAGTCAGATCATGGGCTTTTTCTGTCTTGGATCACGTAGTAATGTGGTACCGCACTGAAATAGTCAATTAAACCTGGTTCCGATTAATATTTTAGAGGAGAACGCCGGTTACATCTGGGTTACGTCTGGTATTTGCAAGCATCTGCCTCATAATTTCGCATTTTTCCCATACTTGAATGGCCAGAGCCTGGGCTTTTTCTGTTTTGAATCACGTAGTAATGTGGTACCACACTGAAGCAGTCAATTAAACCTGGTTCCGATTAATATTTTAGAGGATAACGCTGATTACGTCTGGGTTAGGTCTGGTATTTGCAATCATCTGCCTCCTAATTTCGCATTTTTCGCATTCTTGTTGGCCAGATCCCGGGTTTTTTTCTGGTTAGGATCACGTATTAATGTGGTGCCACACAGAAATAGTCAATTCAACCTGGATTCTATGAATATTATAGAGGAGCACGGCGGTTATGCCTGGGTTAGGTCCGGTATTTGCTATCATCTAGCTTATACTTTCGCAATTTTCGCAGACTTGAATGGCCAGAGCCTGGGCTTTTTCTGTTTTGAATCACGTAGTAGTGTGGATCCACACTGTAACAGTCAATTAAACCTGGTTCCGATTAATATATTAGAGGATAAGGCCGGTTACGTCTGGGATAGGTCTGGTATTTGCAATCATCTGCCTCATAATTTCGCATTTTTCGCATTCTTGTTGGCCAGATCCTGGGTTTGTTTTCTGGGCAGGATCACGTATTAATGTGCTGCCACACAGAAATAGTCAATTCCACCTGGATTCGATCAATATTTTAGAGGATAACACCGATTATGTCTGGGTTAGGTCTGGTATTTGCCATCAGCTAGCTCATACTTTCGTATTTTTCGCTTACTTGTTGGCCAGATCCTGTGTTTTCTCTGGTTTGGATCACGTAGTAATGTGGTACCACACTGTTACAGTCAATTAAACCTGGTTCCGATTAATATTTTAGAGGATATCGCCTGTTATGTCTGGGATGGTTCTGGTATTTGCCATCATCTAGCTCATACTTTCGCATCTTTCGCATACTTGAATGGATAGATCCTGGTTTTTTTTCTGGTTAGGATCACGTATTAATGTGGTGCCACACTGAAATGGTCAATTCGACCTGTATTCGATCAATATTTTAAAGGATGTTACGTATGTCGAACGTTTCGTTCCTCAAATTTTTCTTGCCACTTGCGTGCATTATGAAATCGCCCTGCTACTTATCTAACCTTTGAAATGGGGGTCACTTCCGTCGCGATGCAGCAGGCCGTTAATTAATACATTCGGAGAATAGAGCAACTCGTTAATTAATACAATTCGGAGAATAGTGCACACGGTGATTTCTAACGTACTTTTGAGTCCGCCCCACACAGATTTTTTGGTATATAAACCCCGTGATTTCATTACTCGGGGGATCATAATCGTACCGTCACGCTTAGTGTCAACTCCACGACTCTCGTTACGCGTATACGATTTTTGTTAGTCAGTTGTGTTTGTGAGATCGGGCTACAGTTCCCTGTCGTATCAATATTATACCATATAGAATCCGTGAACCGGCATAAATTCTATTGCGGCCATTACTTTCAACTGACATACCCCCGCATCGCCAGTGCGTCAACACCGCGCAAGATCTTTTTAGGTAAATATAATCATTCTTTGATCGCGACACAAGATACACGAAACAATTGTATTTTATTTGTTGATTTAAGAATATATCTACTTTTATTATCAAATCAGAGTTACCCAACTTCTTTAACCCACAATTATATAAAGCGATTATTATTAGTTAAACGTTCCCATAATAATATAACCTTACCGCTCGGGTTATATTATATTTAATAATTCATAGTTACGAGTTCAATTAACACATCCCAATGTCCAAATACAACCTCTTACAATCTAGTGGCTCCTCGATTACGCATCGAGTTCGTCCACGCAATCTATTACCATCCTAGCGGCTCCCTGATCACGCATCAGGTTCGTCCGCATCCTACAGCTCCCTGATTTCGCATCAGGTTCGTCTGTGATTTATCCAACCTCCCAGCAGCTCCTCGTTTACGCATCGAGTTCGTCTGCGTTTCTTCCAACCTCCTAGCAGCTCCCCGATTTCGCATTGGGTTCGTCTGCGTCGTTATCAACTATCCTAGCGCCTCCCCGATTTCGCATCGGGTTCGTCCGTGTACCTAACTAACAAATTGATACCATATTCCATACTCACTCGCACTCGCAAGTCACGCGCGCTGCACGGCCCTGGCTCGTAACAAGGATGACACCGGTTAGGTCTGGGTTGCGTCTGGTATTTGCAATCATCAGGCTCATACTTTCGCATTTTTCGCTTACTTGTTGGCCAGATCCTGGGGTTTTTCTGGTTTGGATCACGTAGTAGTGTCGTACCACACCGAAACATTCAATTAAACCAGGTTGCGACTAATATGTTGGGGGATGACACCGGTTAGGTCTGGGTTGCCTCTGGTATTTGCAATCATCTGCTTCATACTTTCGCATTTTTCGCATACTTGTTGGCCAGATCCTGGGCATATTCTGATTTGGATCACGTAGTAATCTGGTACCACACTGTAACAGACAATTAAACCTGGTTCCGATTAATATTTTAGAGGATAACGCCGATTATGTCTGTGTTAGTTGTGGTGTTTGCAATCATCTGGCTCATACTTTCGCATCTTTCGCACACTTGTTGGCCAGATCCTCGGTTTTCTTTTGGTTAGGATCACGTATTAATGTGGAGCCACAAAGAAATGGTCAATTCAACTTGGATTCGATGAATATTTTAGACGATAACACCGGTTATGTCTGGGTTACGTCTGGTATGTGCAATCATCTGCCTCATAATTTCGAATTTTTCGCATACTTCAATTGCCAGATCCTGGGCTTTTTCTGGTGAGGATCATGTAGTAATGTGGTACCACACTGAAGCAGTCAGTTAAACCTGGTTCCGATTATTATTTTAGAGGATAAGGCCTGGGATTTGCCCTCATCTGGCTCGTACCTTCGCATTTTTCCCATACTTGTTGGCAGGATCCTGGGCTTTTTCTGGTTTGGATCACGTAGTAATGCGGTACCACACCGAAACAGTCAATTAAACCTGGTTGCGATTAATGTTTTAGAGGATAACGCCGGTTATGTCTGGGTTAGGTCTGGTATTTGCCCTCATCTGGCCCGTACTTTCGCGTTTTTCGCACACTTGTTGGCCACATCCTCGCTTTTTTCTGGTTTGGATCATGTAGTAACGCGGTACCACACCGAAACAGACAATTAAACCTGGTTGCGATTAATATTTTAGAGGATAACGCCGTTATGTCTCGGTTAGGCCTGGGATTTGCCCTCATCTGGCTCGTACCTTCGCATTTTTCCCATACTTGTTGGCAGGATCCTGGGCTTTTTCTGGTTTGGATCACGTAGTAATGCGGTACCACACCGAAACAGTCAATTAAACCTGGTTGCGATTAATGTTTTAGAGGATAACGCCGGTTATGTCTGGGTTAGGTCTGGTATTTGCCCTCATCTGGCTCGTACTTTCGCATTTTTCGCACACTTGTTGGCCACATCCTCGCTTTTTTCTGGTTTGGATCATGTAGTAACGCGGTACCACACCGAAACCGTCAATTAAACCTGGTTTCGATCAATAGTTTAGAGGATAACGCATGTTAGGTCTAGGTTAGGCCAGAGATTTGCCCACATCAGGGTCATACTTTCACATTTTTCGTATACTTGTTGGTCAGATCCCGTGCTTTTTCTGGTTTGGATCACGTGGTGATGTGGTATCACACTGATACAGACCATGAAACCTGGTTTCGATCAATATTTTAGAGGATAACGCATGTTAGGTCTCGGTTTGGTCTAGGATTCGCATTCATCTGCCACATAATTTCGCATTTTTCGCATTCTTGTTGGCCAGGTCCTGGGTTTTTTTCTGGCTTGGATTCCGTAGTAATGTGGTTCCACACCAAAGCAGTCAATTTCACCTGGTTGCGATTAATATTGTAGAGGATAACACCCGTTTTGTCTGGGTTTAATTGTGGTTCCAATTAATATTTTAGAGGAGAACGCCGGTTACGTCTGTGTTAGGTCTGGTATTCGCAATCATCGCTAATACTTTCGATTTTTCGCATTCTTGTCGGTCAGATGCTGGGTTTTTTTCTGGTGAGGATCACGTATTAATATGGTGCCACACAGAAATAGTCAATTCCACTTGGATTCGATCAATATTTTAGAGGATAACATCGGTTATGTCAGGGTTAGGTCTGGTATTTGCCATCATCTAGCTCACACTTTCGCATTTTTCGTATTCTCGTTGGCCAGACCCTGGATTTTTCTCTGGTTAGGATCACGTATTAATGTGGTGCCACACAGAAGTAATCAATTCAACCTGGATTCGATCAATATTTTAGGGGATAACGCCCTTTATGTCTGGGTTAGGTCTGGTATTTGCAATTATCTGCCTCACACTTTCGCATTTTTCGCATTCTTGTTGGCCAGATCCTGGATATTTTTCTGGGTAGGATCACGTATTAATGTGGTGCCACACAGAAGTAATCAATTCAACCTGGATTCGATCAATATTTTAGGGGATAACGCCCTTTATGTCTGGGTTAGGTCTGGTATTTGCAATTATCTGCCTCACACTTTCGCATTTTTCGCATTTTTGTTGGCCAGACCCTGGATTTTTCTCCGGTTAGGATCACGTATTAATGTGGTGCCACACAGAAGTAATCAATTCAACCTGGATTCGATCAATATTTTAGGGGATAACGCCCTTTATGTCTGGGTTACGTCTGGTATTCGCAATCATCTGGCTCATACTTTCGCATTTTTCGCGTACTTGCTCGTCAGATCCTGGGCTTTTTCTGGTTCGGATCACGTAGTAATGTGGTACCACACTGAAGCAGTCAATTAATCCTGCTTCCGATAAATATTTTAGAGGATATCGCCCGTTATGTCTGGGTAAGTTCTGGTATTTGCAATCATCTGCCTCATAATTTCGCATTTTTCGCATTCTTGTTGGCCAGAACCCGGGTTTTTTCTGGTTAGGATCACGTATTAATGTGGTGCCACACAGAAATAATCAATTCAACCTTGATTCGATCAATATTTTAGAGGATAACACCGGTTATGTCTGTGTTACGTCTGGTATTTGCAATCATCTGGCTCATACTTTCGTATTTTTCGCTAACTTGTTGGCAAGATCCTGGGTTTTGTTCTGGTTAGGATCACGTATTAATGTGGTACCACACTGAAATATAATCAATAAAACCTGGTTCCGCTTAATATTTTAGCGGAGAACGCCGGTTACGCCTGGGTTAGGTCTGGAATCTGCAATCATCTGCCTCATAATTTCGCATTTTTCGCATTCTTGTTGGCCAGAACACGGGTTTTCTTGCTTAGGATCACGTATTAATGTGGTGCCACACAGAAATAATCAATTCAACCTGGATTCGATCAATATTTCAGAGGATAACATCGGTTATGTCTGGGTTACGTCTAGTATTCGCAATAATCTGGCTCATGCTTTCGCATCTGTCGCATTCCTGTAGGCCAGCTTCTGGGCTTTTCCTGATTTGGATCACGTAGTAATGTGGTACCACACTGAAGCTGTCAATTAAACCTTGTTCCGATTAATATTTTAGAGGAGAACGCCGGTTACGTCTGGGTTACGTCTGGTATTTGCAAGCATCTGCCTCATAATTTCGCATTTTTCCCATACTTGAATGGCCAGAGCCTAGGCATTTTCTGTTTTGAATCACGTAGTAATGTGGATCCACACTGTAACAGTCAATTAAACCTGGTTCCGACTAATATTTTAGAGGATATCGCCTGTTATGTCTGAGTTACGACTGGTATTCGCAATCATCTGGCTCATACTTTCGCATTTTTCGCATACTTGTTCGTCAGATCCTGGGCTTTTTCTGCTTCGGATCACGTAGTAATGTGGTACCACACTGAAGCAGTCAATTAATCCTGCTTCCGATTAATATTTTAGAGGATATCGCCGGTTATGTCTGAGTTACGACTGGTATTCGCAATCATCTGCCTCACACTTTCGTATTGTTCGCTTACTTGTTGGCTAGATCCTGGGTTTTTTGTGGTTACGATCACGTATTAATTTGGTGCCACACAGAAATAGTCAATTCAACCTGGATTCTATGAATATTATAGAGGAGCACGCCGGTTATGCCTAGGTTAGGTCCAGTATTTGTCATCATCTAGCTTATACTTTCGCAATTTTCGCAGACTTGAATGGCCAGAGTCTGGGCTTTTTCTGTTTTGAATCACGTAGTAATGTGGATCCACACTGTAACAGTCAATTAAACCTGGTTCCGACTAATATTTTAGAGGATATCTCCTGTTATGTCTGAGTTACGACTGGTATTCGCAATCATCTGGCTCATACTTTCGCATTTTTCGCATACTTGTTCGTCAGATCCTGGGCTTTTTCTGGTTCGGATCACGTAGTAATGGGGTACCACACTGAAGCAGTCAAATAAACCTGGTTCCGATTAATATATTAGAGGATAAGGCCGGTTACGACTGGGATAGGTCTGGTATTTGCAATCATCTGCCTCATAATTTCGCATTTTTCGCATTCTTGTTGGCCAGATCCTGGGTTTATTTTCTGGTTAGGATCACGTATTAATGTGGTGCCACACAGAAATAGTCAATTCCACCTGGATTCGATCAATATTTTAGAGGATGACACAGGTTATGTCTGTGTTAGGTCTCGTATTTGCCATCAGCTAGCTCATACTTGCGCATTTTTCTCATACTTGTTGGCCAGACCCTGGGTTTTGTTTTGGTTTGAATCACGTAATAATGTGGTGCCACACAGAAACGATCAACACAACCTGGATTCGATTTTTTAGAAGATAACGCCGGTTATGTCTGGGTTAGTTCTTGTATTTGCGATCATCTTCCTCAAACTTTTGCATTTTTCGCATACTTGTTGGTCAGATCCTGGGCATTTGCTGGTTCGGATCAGGTAGTAATGTGGTACCACACTGAAGCGGTCAATTACACCTGGTTCCGATTAATATTTTAGAGGATAACGCCAGTTATGTCTGAGTTAGGTCTGGTATTTGCAATCATCTGCCTCATACGTTCGCATCTTTCGCATTCCTGTAAGTCAGATCATGGGCTTTTTCTGTCTTGGATCACGTAGTAATGTGGTACCGCACTGAAATAGTCAATTAAACCTGGTTCCGATTAATATTTTAGAGGAGAACGCCGGTTACATCTGGGTTACGTCTGGTATTTGCAAGCATCTGCCTCATAATTTCGCATTTTTCCCATACTTGAATGGCCAGAGCCTGGGCTTTTTCTGTTTTGAATCACGTAGTAATGTGGTACCACACTGTAACAGTCAATTAAACCTGGTTCCGATTAATATTTTAGAGGATATCGCCGGTTATGTCTGAGTTACGACTGGTATTTGCAATCATTTTCCTCATACGTTTGCATTCTTCGCATTCTTGTTGGCCAGATCCTGGATTTTTTTCTGGGTAGGATCACGTCTTAATGTGGTGCCACGCAGAAATAGTCAATTCAACCTGGATTCGAACTATATTTTAGAGGATAACACCGGTTATGACTGGGTTACGTCTGGTATTCGCAATCATCTGGCTCATACTTTCGCATTTTTCGCATACTTGTTCGTCAGATCCTGGGCTTTTTCTGGTTCGGATCACGTAGTAATGTGGTACCACACTGAAGCAGTCAATTAAACCTGGTTCCGATTAATATTTTAGAGGATAACGCTGATTACGTCTGGGTTAGGTCTGGTGTTTGCAATCATCTGCCTCCTAATTTCGCATTTTTCGCATTCTTGTTGGCCAGATCCCGGGTTTTTTTCTGGTTAGGATCACGTATTAATGTGGTGCCACACAGAAATAGTCAATTCAACCTGGATTCTATGAATATTATAGAGGAGCACGGCGGTTATGCCTGGGTTAGGTCCGGTATTTGCTATCATCTAGCTTATACTTTCGCAATTTTCGCAGACTTGAATGGCCAGAGCCTGGGCTTTTTCTGTTTTGAATCACGTAGTAGTGTGGATCCACACTGTAACAGTCAATTAAACCTGGTTCCGATTAATATATTAGAGGATAAGGCCGGTTACGTCTGGGATAGGTCTGGTATTTGCAATCATCTGCCTCATAATTTCGCATTTTTCGCATTCTTGTTGGCCAGATCCTGGGTTTGTTTTCTGGGCAGGATCACGTATTAATGTGCTGCCACACAGAAATAGTCAATTCCACCTGGATTCGATCAATATTTTAGAGGATAACACCGATTATGTCTGGGTTAGGTCTGGTATTTGCCATCAGCTAGCTCATACTTTCGTATTTTTCGCTTACTTGTTGGCCAGATCCTGTGTTTTCTCTGGTTTGGATCACGTAGTAATGTGGTACCACACTGTTACAGTCAATTAAACCTGGTTCCGATTAATATTTTAGAGGATATCGCCTGTTATGTCTGGGATGGTTCTGGTATTTGCCATCATCTAGCTCATACTTTCGCATCTTTCGCATACTTGAATGGATAGATCCTGGTTTTTTTTCTGGTTAGGATCACGTATTAATGTGGTGCCACACTGAAATGGTCAATTCGACCTGTATTCGATCAATATTTTAAAGGATGTTACGTATGTCGAACGTTTCGTTCCTCAAATTTTTCTTGCCACTTGCGTGCATTATGAAATCGCCCTGCTACTTATCTAACCTTTGAAATGGGGGTCACTTCCGTCGCGATGCAGCAGGCCGTTAATTAATACATTCGGAGAATAGAGCAACTCGTTAATTAATACAATTCGGAGAATAGTGCACATGGTGATTTCTAACGTACTTTTGAGTCCGCCCCACACAGATTTTTTGGTATATAAACCCCGTGATTTCATTACTCGGGGGATCATAATCGTACCGTCACGCTTAGTGTCAACTCCACGACTCTCGTTACGCGTATACGATTTTTGTTAGTCAGTTGTGTTTGTGAGATCGGGCTACAGTTCCCTGTCGTATCAATATTATACCATATAGAATCCGTGAACCGGCATAAATTCTATTGCGGCCATTACTTTCAACTGACATACCCCCGCATCGCCAGTGCGTCAACACCGCGCAAGATCTTTTTAGGTAAATATAATCATTCTTTGATCGCGACACAAGATACACGAAACAATTGTATTTTATTTGTTGATTTAAGAATATATCTACTTTTATTATCAAATCAGAGTTACCCAACTTCTTTAACCCACAATTATATAAAGCGATTATTATTAGTTAAACGTTCCCATAATAATATAACCTTACCGCTCGGGTTATATTATATTTAATAATTCATAGTTACGAGTTCAATTAACACATCCCAATGTCCAAATACAACCTCTTACAACCTAGTGGCTCCTCGATTACGCATCGAGTTCGTCCACGCAATCTATTACCATCCTAGCGGCTCCCTGATCACGCATCAGGTTCGTCCGCATCCTACAGCTCCCTGATTTCGCATCAGGTTCGTCTGTGATTTATCCAACCTCCCAGCAGCTCCTCGTTTACGCATCGAGTTCGTCTGCGTTTCTTCCAACCTCCTAGCAGCTCCCCGATTTCGCATTGGGTTCGTCTGCGTCGTTATCAACAATCCTAGTGACTCCCCGATTTCGCATCGGGTTCGTTCACGACGTTTCACCCTCCTACGGCTCACTGGTTTCGCACCAGGTTCGTCCGTACGTGACTCCATCCCAGAGGCTCCCTGATTTCGCATCAGGTTCGTCCTCGTTATCAACTATCCTAGCGCCTCCCCGATTTCGCATCGGGTTCGTCCGTGTACCTAACTAACAAATTGATACCATATTCCATACTCACTCGCACTCGCAAGTCACGCGCGCTGCACGGCCCTGGCTCGTAACAAGGATGACACCGGTTAGGTCTGGGTTGCGTCTGGTATTTGCAATCATCAGGCTCATACTTTCGCATTTTTCGCTTACTTGTTGGCCAGATCCTGGGGTTTTTCTGGTTTGGATCACGTAGTAGTGTCGTACCACACCGAAACATTCAATTAAACCAGGTTGCGACTAATATGTTGGGGGATGACACCGGTTAGGTCTGGGTTGCCTCTGGTATTTGCAATCATCTGCTTCATACTTTCGCATTTTTCGCATACTTGTTGGCCAGATCCTGGGCATATTCTGATTTGGATCACGTAGTAATCTGGTACCACACTGTAACAGACAATTAAACCTGGTTCCGATTAATATTTTAGAGGATAACGCCGATTATGTCTGTGTTAGTTGTGGTGTTTGCAATCATCTGGCTCATACTTTCATATTTTCCGCTTACTAGTTGGCCAGATCCTGGGTTTTTTCTGGTTTGGATCACGTAGTAATGTGGTACCACACAGACACAGTCAATTCAACCAGGTTGCGATTAATATTTTAGAGGATAACACCGGTTATGTCTTGGTTACATCTGGTATTTGCAAACATGTGCCTCATACTTTCGCATTTTTCGGTTACTTGTTGGCCAGATCCTGGGCTTTTTCTGGTGAGGATCACGTAGTAATGTGGTACCACAGTGAAACAGTCAATTAAACCTGTATTCGATCAATATTTTGGAGGATGACACCGGTAAGGTCTGGGTTGCTTCTGGTATTTGCAATCATCTGCCCCATACTTTCGCATCTTTCGCACACTTGTTGGCCAGATCCTCGGTTTCCTTTTGGTTAGGATCACGTATTAATGTGGAGCCACAAAGAAATGGTCAATTCAACTTGGATTCGATGAATATTTTAGACGATAACACCGGTTATGTCTGGGTTACGTCTGGTATGTGCAATCATCTGCCTCATAATTTCGAATTTTTCGCATACTTCAATTGCCAGATCCTGGGCTTTTTCTGGTGAGGATCATGTAGTAATGTGGTACCACACCGAAACAGACAATTAAACCTGGTTGCGATTAATGTTTTAGAGGATAACGCCGGTTATGTCTGGGTTAGGTCTGGTATTTGCCCTCATCTGGCTCGTACTTTCGCATTTTTCGCACACTTGTTGGCCACATCCTCGCTTTTTTCTGGTTTGGATCATGTAGTAACGCGGTACCACACCGAAACCGTCAATTAAACCTGGTTTCGATCAATATTTTAGAGGATAACGCATGTTAGGTCTAGGTTAGGCCAGAGATTTGCCCACATCAGGGTCATACTTTCACATTTTTCGCATACTTGTTGGTCAGATCCCGAGCTTTTTCTGGTTTGGATCACGTGGTGATGTGGTATCACACTGATACAGACCATGAAACCTGGTTTCGATCAATATTTTAGAGGATAACGCATGTTAGTTCTAGGTTAGGCCTGGGATTTGCCCCCATCAGACTCATACTTGCGCATTCTTCACATACTTGTTGAACAGATCCTGGGTTTTTTCAAGTCTGGATCACGTAGTAATGTGGTACCACACAGAAACAGTCGATTAAACCTGGTATCGATCAATATTTTTGGGGAAAACGCATGTTAGGTCTCGGTTTGGTCTAGGATTTGCCCTCATCAGGGTCACACTTTCGCTGTTTGAACATACATGTTGACATGATCGATGGTTTTTTCTACTTTGTATCACGTCGTAAAGTGGTACCACACAGAAGCAGTCAATTAAACCTGGTTTCGATCAATATTTTAGAGGATAACGCAAGTTAGGTCTGGGACAGGTCTGGGATTTTCCCTCATCAGACTCATACATTCGCATTCTTCACATACATGTTGACCAGATCGAGGGTTTTTTCTGCTTTGGATCACGTAGTAAAGTGGTGAAACAGTCAATTAATCCTGGTCTCGACCAACATTTTGTAGGATAACGCAAGTTTGGTCTGGGATAGGTCTGGTATCTGCCCTCATCAGGCTCATACCTTCGCATTTTTCACATACTTGTTGAACAGATCCTGGGATTTTTTCTGGTTTGGATCACGTGGTAATGTGGTATCACACAGAAACAGTCGATGAAACCTGGTATCGATCAATATTCTTGAGGATAACGCATGTTAGGTCTCGGTTTGGTCTAGGATTTGCCCTCATCAGGCTCATACTTTCGCATATTTCTCATACGTGCTGGCAGGATCCTGGGCTTTTTCTGGTTTGGATCACGTAGTAATGCGGTACCACACCGAAACAGTCAATTAAACCTGGTTGCGATTAATGTTTTAGAGGATAACGCCGGTTATGTCTGGGTTAGGTCTGGTATTTGCCCTCATCTGGCTCGTACTTTCGCATTTTTCGCACACTTGTTGGCCACATCCTCGCTTTTTTCTGGTTTGGATCATGTAGTAACGCGGTACCACACCGAAACCGTCAATTAAACCTGGTTTCGATCAATATTTTAGAGGATAACGCATGTTAGGTCTAGGTTAGGCCAGAGATTTGCCCACATCAGGGTCATACTTTCACATTTTTCGCATACTTGTTGGTCAGATCCCGAGCTTTTTCTGGTTTGGATCACGTGGTGATGTGGTATCACACTGAAGCTATCAATTGAAACTGGTTCCGATTAATATATTAGAGGATAACACCGGTTATGTCTCGGTTACGTCTGGTATTCGCATTCATCTGGCACATAATTTCGCATTTTTCGCAACTTGTTGGCCAGATCCTGGGTTTTGTCCTGGTTAGGATAACGTATTAATGTGGTACCACACTGAGATAGACAATAAAAACTGGTTCCGAATAATATTTTAGATGATAACGCCGGTTATGGCTGGGTTAGGTCTCCTATATGCCACCATCTAGCTCGTACTTTCGCATTTTTCGCATACTTGAAAGCCAGATCCTGGGCTTTTTCTGTTTTGGGTCACGTAGTAATGTCTTACCACCCTGTAACAGTCAACTAAACCTGGTTCCGATTAGTATTTTAGGGGATAACGCCGGTTATGTCTGGGTTAGTTCTGGTATTTGCAATCATCTAGCTCATACTTTCGCATTTTTCGCATACTTGAATAGCCAGATCCTGGGGTTTTTCTGTTTTGGATCACGTAGTAATGTCTTACCACACTGTAACAGTCAACTGAACCTGGTTCCGATTAATATTTTAGAGGATAACGCCGGTTATGTCTGGGTTAGGTCTGGTATTTGCCATCATCTAGCTCATACTTTCGCATCTTTCGCATACTTGAATGGCCAGATCCTGGGTTTTTTTCTGGTTAGTTTCACGTAGTAATGTGGTACCACAGCGATACAGTCAATTAAACCTGGTTCCAATTAATATTTTAGAGGAGAACGCCGGTTACGTCTGTGTTAGGTCTGGTATTCGCAATCATCTGGCTAATACTTTCGATTTTTCGCATTCTTGTCGGTCAGATCCTGGGTTTTTTTCTGGTGAGGATCACGTATTAATGTGGTGCCACACAGAAATAGTCAATTCCACTTGGATTCGATCAATATTTTAGAGGATAACATCGGTTGTGTCTGGGTTACGTCTGGTATTCGCATTCATCTGCCACATAATTTCGCATTTTTCGCAACTTGTTGGCCAGATCCTGGGTTTTGTCCCGGTTAGGATTACGTATTAATGTGGTACCACACTGAGATAGTCAACAAAACCTGGTTCCGATTAATATTTTAGATGATAACGCCGGTTACGTCTGGGTTAGGTTTGGTATTTGCAATCTTCTGCCTCATAATTTCGCATTTTTCGCATACTTGTTGGCCAGATCCTGGGCTTTTTCTGGTTTCGATCACGTAGTAATGTGGTACCACACTGAGGCGGTCAATTACACCTGGTTCTGATTAATATTTTAGAGGATAACGCCGGTTATGTCAGGGTTATGCCTGGTATTTGCCATCATCTATCTCATGCTTTCGCATCATTCGCATTTCTGTAGGCCAGCTTCTGGGATTTTTCTGATTTGGATCACGTAGTAATGTGGTACCACACTGAACCAGTCAACTAAACCTGGTTCCGATTAATATTTTAGATGATAACGCTGGTTATGTCTGGGTTAGTTCTGGTATTTGCAATCTACTGGCTCATACTTTCGCATTTTTCGCATACTAGTTTGTCAGATCCTGGGTTTTTTTTTTGGTTTGGATCACGTAATAATGTGGTGCCACACAGAAACAATCAACTCAACCTGGATTCGATCAATATTTTAGAGGATAACGCCGGTTATGTCTGGGTTAGGTCTGGTATTTGCAATCATCTGCCTCATAATTTCGCATTTTTCGCATTCTTGTTGGCCAGAACCCGGGTTTTTTTTTGGTTGGGATCACGTATTAATGTAGTGCCACACAGAAATAATCAATTCAACCTGGATTCGATCAATATTTTAGAGGATAACACCGGTTATGTCTGGGTTACGTCTGGAATTTGCAATCATCTGGCTCATACTTTCGCATTTTTCGCATTCTTGTTGGCCAGATCCTGGGTTTTTTTCTGGCTTGGATTCCGTAGTAATGTGGTTCCACACCAAAGCAGTCAATTTCACCTGGTTGCGATTAATATTGTAGAGGATAACACCCGTTTTGTCTGGGTTTAATTGTGGTTCCAATTAATATTTTAGAGGAGAACGCCGGTTACGTCTGTGTTAGGTCTGGTATTCGCAATCATCGCTAATACTTTCGATTTTTCGCATTCTTGTCGGTCAGATGCTGGGTTTTTTTCTGGTGAGGATCACGTATTAATGTGGTGCCACACAGAAATAGTCAATTCCACTTGGATTCAATCAATATTTTAGAGGATAACATCGGTTGTGTCTGGGATACGTCTGGTATTCGCATTCCTCTGGCACATAATTTCGCATTTTTGGCCACTTGTTGGCCAGATCCTGGATTTTGACCTGGTTAGGATTACGTATTAATGTGGTACCACACTGAGATAGTCAATAAAACCTGGTTCCGATTAATATTTTAGATGATAACGCCGGTTATGGCTAGGTCAGGTCTCGTATATGCCACCATCTAGCTCGTACTTTCGCATTTTTCGCATACTTGAATGGCCAGATCCTGGGCTTTTTCTGGTTTGGATCACGTAGTAATGTGGTACTACACTGAAATAGTCAATAGAACCTGGTTGCGATTAATATTTTAGCGGATAACGCCGGTTACGTCTGGGTTAGGTCTGGTATTTGCAATCATCTGCCTCATAATTTCGCATTTTTCGCATTCTTGTTGGACAGATCCTGGGCTTTTTCTGGTTTCGATCACGTGGTAATGTGGTACCACACTGAGGCAGTCAATTACACCTGGTTCTGATTAATAGTTTAGAGGATAACGCCGGTTATGTCAGGGTTAGGTCTGGTATTTGCCATCATCTAGCTCACACTTTCGCATGTTTCGTATTCTCGTTGGCCAGACCCTGGATTTTTCTCTGGTTAGGATCACGTATTAATGTGGTGCCACACAGAAGTAATCAATTCAACCTGGATTCGATCAATATTTTAGGGGATAACGCCCTGTATGTCTGGGATAGGTCTGGTATTTGCAATTATCTGCCTCACACTTTCGCATTTTTCGCATTCTTGTTGGCCAGACCCTGGATTTTTCTCTGGTTAGGATCACGTATTAATGTGGTGCCACACAGAAGTAATCAATTCAACCTGGATTCGATCAATATTTTAGGGGATAACGCCCTTTATGTCTGGGTTACGTCTGGTATTCGCAATCATCTGGCTCATACTTTCGCATTTTTCGCGTACTTGTTCGTCAGATCCTGGGCATTTTCTGGTTCGGATCACGTAGTAATGTGGTACCACACTGAAGCAGTCAATTAATCCTGCTTCCGATTAATATTTTAGAGGATATCGCCCGTTATGTCTGGGTAAGTTCTGGTATTTGCAATCATCTGCCTCATAATTTCGCATTTTTCGCATTCTTGTTGGCCAGAACCCGGGTTTTTTCTGGTTAGGATCACGTATTAATGTGGTGCCACACAGAAATAATCAATTCAACCTTGATTCGATCAATATTTTAGAGGATAACACCGGTTATGTCTGTGCTACGTCTGGTATTTGCAATCATCTGGCTCATACTTTCGTATTTTTCGCTAACTTGTTGGCAAGATCCTGGGTTTTGTTCTGGTTAGGATCACGTATTAATGTGGTACCACACTGAAATATAATCAATAAAACCTGGTTCCGCTTAATATTTTAGCGGAGAACGCCGGTTACGCCTGGGTTAGGTCTGGAATCTGCAATCATCTGCCTTATAATTTCGCATTTTTCGCATTCTTGTTGGCCAGAACACGGGTTTTCATGCTTAGGATCACGTATTAATGTGGTGCCACACAGAAATAATCAATTCAAACTGGATTCGATCAATATTTCAGAGGATAACACCGGTTATGTCTGGGTTAGTTCTTGTATTTGCGATCATCTTCCTCAACTTTTGCATTTTTCGCATACTTGTTGGTCAGATCCTGGGCATTTGCTGGTTCGGATCAGGTAGTAATGTGGTACCACACTGAAGCGGTCAATTACACCTGGTTCCGATTAATATTTTAGAGGATAACGCCAGTTATGTCTGAGTTAGGTCTGGTATTTGCAATCATCTGCCTCATACGTTCGCATCTTTCGCATTCCTGTAGGCCAGCTTCTGGGCTTTTCCTGATTTGGATCACGTAGTAATGTGGTACCACACTGAAGCTGTCAATTAAACCTTGTTCCGATTAATATTTTAGAGGAGAACGCCGGTTACGTCTGGGTTACGTCTGGTATTTGCAAGCATCTGCCTCATAATTTCGCATTTTTCCCATACTTGAATGGCCAGAGCCTTGGCATTTTCTGTTTTGAATCACGTAGTAATGTGGTACCACACTGTAACAGTCAATTAAACATGGTTCCGATTAATATTTTAGAGGATATCGCCGGTTATGTCTGAGTTACGACTGGTATTTGCAATCATCTTCCTCATACTTTTGCATTCTTCGCATTCTTGTTGGCCAGATCCTGGATTTTTTTCTGGGTAGGATCACGTCTTAATGTGGTGCCATGCAGAAATAGTCAATTCAACCTGGATTCGAACTATATTTTAGAGGATAACACCGGGTGTGACTGGGTTACGTCTGGTATTCGCAATCATCTGGCTCATACTTTCGCATTTTTCGCATACTTGTTCGTCAGATCCTGGGCTTTTTCTGCTTCGGATCACGTAGTAATGTGGTACCACACTGAAGCAGTCAATTAATCCTGCTTCCGATTAATATTTTAGGGGATATCGCCGGTTATGTCTGAGTTACAACTGGTATTCGCAATCATCTGCCTCACACTTTCGTATTGTTCGCTTACTTGTTGGCTAGATCCTGGGTTTTTTGTGGTTACGATCACGTATTAATTTGGTGCCACACAGAAATAGTCAATTCAACCTGGATTCTATGAATATTATAGAGGAGCACGCCGGTTATGCCTAGGTTAGGTCCGGTATTTGTCATCATCTAGCTTATACTTTCGCAATTTTCGCAGACTTGAATGGCCAGAGCCTGGGCTTTTTCTGTTTTGAATCACGTAGTAATGTGGATCCACACTGTAACAGTCAATTAAACCTGGTTCCGACTAATATTTTAGAGGATATCGCCTGTTATGTCTGAGTTACGACTGGTATTCGCAATCATCTGGCTCATACTTTCGCATTTTTCGCATACTTGTTCGTCAGATCCTGGGCTTTTTCTGGTTCGGATCACGTAGTAATGGGGTACCACACTGAAGCAGTCAAATAAACCTGGTTCCGATTAATATATTAGAGGATAAGGCCGGTTACGACTGGGATAGGTCTGGTATTTGCAATCATCTGCCTCATAATTTCGCATTTTTCGCATTCTTGTTGGCCAGATCCTGGGTTTATTTTCTGGTTAGGATCACGTATTAATGTGGTGCCACACAGAAATAGTCAATTCCACCTGGATTCGATCAATATTTTAGAGGATGACACAGGTTATGTCTGTGTTAGGTACCGTATTTGCCATCAGCTAGCTCATACTTGCGCATTTTTCTCATACTTGTTGGCCAGACCCTGGGTTTTGTTTTGGTTTGAATCACGTAATAATGTGGTGCCACACAGAAACGATCAACACAACCTGGATTCGATTGATATTTTAGAAGATAACGCCGGTTATGTCTGGGTTAGTTCTTGTATTTGCGATCATCTTCCTCAACTTTTGCATTTTTCGCATACTTGTTGGTCAGATCCTGGGCATTTGCTGGTTCGGATCAGGTAGTAATGTGGTACCACACTGAAGCGGTCAATTACACCTGGTTCCGATTAATATTTTAGAGGATAACGCCAGTTATGTCTGAGTTAGGTCTGGTATTTGCAATCATCTGCCTCATACGTTCGCATCTTTCGCATTCCTGTAAGTCAGATCATGGGCTTTTTCTGTCTTGGATCACGTAGTAATGTGGTACCGCACTGAAATAGTCAATTAAACCTGGTTCCGATTAATATTTTAGAGGAGAACGCCGGTTACATCTGGGTTACGTCTGGTATTTGCAAGCATCTGCCTCATAATTTCGCATTTTTCCCATACTTGAATGGCCAGAGCCTGGGCTTTTTCTGTTTTGAATCACGTAGTAATGTGGTACCACACTGTAACAGTCAATTAAACCTGGTTCCGATTAATATTTTAGAGGATATCGCCGGTTATGTCTGAGTTACGACTGGTATTTGCAATCATCTTCCTCACACGTTTGCATTCTTCGCATTCTTGTTGGCCAGATCCTGGATTTTTTTCTGGGTAGGATCACGTCTTAATGTGGTGCCACGCAGAAATAGTCAATTCAACCTGGATTCGAACTATATTTTAGAGGATAACACCGGTTATGACTGGGTTACGTCTGGTATTCGCAATCATCTGGCTCATACTTTCGCATTTTTCGCATACTTGTTCGTCAGATCCTGGGCTTTTTCTGTTTCGGATCACGTAGTAATGTGGTACCACACTGAAGCAGTCAATTAAACCTGGTTCCGATTAATATTTTAGAGGATAACGCTGATTACGTCTGGGTTAGGTCTGGTATTTGCAATCATCTGCCTCCTAATTTCGCATTTTTCGCATTCTTGTTGGCCAGATCCCGGGTTTTTTTCTGGTTAGGATCACGTATTAATGTGGTGCCACACAGAAATAGTCAATTCAACCTGGATTCTATGAATGTTATAGAGGAGCACGGCGGTTATGCCTGGGTTAGGTCCGGTATTTGCTATCATCTAGCTTATACTTTCGCAATTTTCGCAGACTTGAATGGCCAGAGCCTGGGCTTTTTCTGTTTTGAATCACGTAGTAGTGTGGATCCACACTGTAACAGTCAATTAAACCTGGTTCCGATTAATATATTAGAGGATAAGGCCGGTTACGTCTGGGATAGGTCTGGTATTTGCAATCATCTGCCTCATAATTTCGCAATTTTCGCATTCTTGTTGGCCAGATCCTGGGTTTGTTTTCTGGGCAGGATCACGTATTAATGTGCTGCCACACAGAAATAGTCAATTCCACCTGGATTCGATCAATATTTTAGAGGATAACACCGATTATGTCTGGGTTAGGTCTGGTATTTGCCATCAGCTAGCTCATACTTTCGTATTTTTCGCTTACTTGTTGGCCAGATCCTGTGTTTTCTCTGGTTTGGATCACGTAGTAATGTGGTACCACACTGTTACAGTCAATTAAACCTGGTTCCGATTAATATTTTAGAGGATATCGCCTGTTATGTCTGGGATGGTTCTGGTATTTGCCATCATCTAGCTCATACTTTCGCATCTTTCGCATACTTGAATGGATAGATCCTGGTTTTTTTTCTGGTTAGGATCACGTATTAATGTGGTGCCACACTGAAATGGTCAATTCGACCTGTATTCGATCAATATTTTAAAGGATGTTACGTATGTCGAACGTTTCGTTCCTCAAATTTTTCTTGCCACTTGCGTGCATTATGAAATCGCCCTGCTACTTATCTAACCTTTGAAATGGGGGTCACTTCCGTCGCGATGCAGCAGGCCGTTAATTAATACATTCGGAGAATAGAGCAACTCGTTAATTAATACAATTCGGAGAATAGTGCACATGGTGATTTCTAACGTACTTTTGAGTCCGCCCCACACAGATTTTTTGGTATATAAACCCCGTGATTTCATTACTCGGGGGATCATAATCGTACCGTCACGCTTAGTGTCAACTCCACGACTCTCGTTACGCGTATACGATTTTTGTTAGTCAGTTGTGTTTGTGAGATCGGGCTACAGTTCCCTGTCGTATCAATATTATACCATATAGAATCCGTGAACCGGCATAAATTCTATTGCGGCCATTACTTTCAACTGACATACCCCCGCATCGCCAGTGCGTCAACACCGCGCAAGATCTTTTTAGGTAAATATAATCATTCTTTGATCGCGACACAAGATACACGAAACAATTGTATTTTATTTGTTGATTTAAGAATACATCTACTTTTATTATCAAATCAGAGTTACCCAACTTCTTTAACCCACAATTATATAAAGCGATTATTATTAGTTAAACGTTCCCATAATAATATAACCTTACCGCTCGGGTTATATTATATTTAATAATTCATAGTTACGAGTTCAATTAACACATCCCAATGTCCAAATACAACCTCTTACAACCTAGTGGCTCCTCGATTACGCATCGAGTTCGTCCACGCAATCTATTACCATCCTAGCGGCTCCCTGATCACGCATCAGGTTCGTCCGCATCCTACAGCTCCCTGATTTCGCATCAGGTTCGTCTGTGATTTATCCAACCTCCCAGCAGCTCCTCGTTTACGCATCGAGTTCGTCTGCGTTTCTTCCAACCTCCTAGCAGCTCCCCGATTTCGCATTGGGTTCGACTGCGTCGTTATCAACAATCCTAGTGACATCCCGATTTCGCATCGGGTTCGTTCACGACGTTTCACCCTCCTACGGCTCACTGGTTTCGCACCAGGTTCGTCCGTACGTGACTCCATCCCAGAGGCTCCCTGATTTCGCATCAGGTTCGTCCTCGTTATCAACTATCCTAGCGCCTCCCCGATTTCGCATCGGGTTCGTCCGTGTACCTAACTAACAAATTGATACCATATTCCATACTCACTCGCACTCGCAAGTCACGCGCGCTGCACGGCCCTGGCTCGTAACAAGGATGACACCGGTTAGGTCTGGGTTGCGTCTGGTATTTGCAATCATCAGGCTCATACTTTCGCATTTTTCGCTTACTTGTTGGCCAGATCCTGGGGTTTTTCTGGTTTGGATCACGTAGTAGTGTCGTACCACACCGAAACATTCAATTAAACCAGGTTGCGACTAATATGTTGGGGGATGACACCGGTTAGGTCTGGGTTGCCTCTGGTATTTGCAATCATCTGCTTCATACTTTCGCACTTTTCGCATACTTGTTGGCCAGATCCTGGGCATATTCTGATTTGGATCACGTAGTAATCTGGTACCACACTGTAACAGACAATTAAACCTGGTTCCGATTAATATTTTAGAGGATAACGCCGATTATGTCTGTGTTAGTTGTGGTGTTTGCAATCATCTGGCTCATACTTTCATATTTTCCGCTTACTAGTTGGCCAGATCCTGGGTTTTTTCTGGTTTGGATCACGTAGTAATGTGGTACCACACAGACACAGTCAATTCAACCAGGTTGCGATTAATATTTTAGAGGATAACACCGGTTATGTCTTGGTTACATCTGGTATTTGCAAACATGTGCCTCATACTTTCGCATTTTTCGGTTACTTGTTGGCCAGATCCTGGGCATTTTCTGGTGAGGATCACGTAGTAATGTGGTACCACAGTGAAACAGTCAATTAAACCTGTATTCGATCAATATTTTGGAGGATGACACCGGTAAGGTCTGGGTTGCTTCTGGTATTTGCAATCATCTGCCCCATACTTTCGCATCTTTCGCACACTTGTTGGCCAGATCCTCGGTTTTCTTTTGGTTAGGATCACGTATTAATGTGGAGCCACAAAGAAATGGTCAATTCAACTTGGATTCGATGAATATTTTAGACGATAACACCGGTTATGTCTGGGTTACGTCTGGTATGTGCAATCATCTGCCTCATAATTTCGAATTTTTCGCATACTTCAATTGCCAGATCCTGGGCTTTTTCTGGTGAGGATCATGTAGTAATGTGGTACCACACTGAAGCAGTCAGTTAAACCTGGTTCCGATTATTATTTTAGAGGAGAACGCCGGTTACGTCTGTGTTAGGTCTGGTATTTGCAATCATCTGGCTCATACTTTCGCGTTTTTCGCACACTTGTTGGCCAAATCCTCGCTTTTTTCTGGTTTGGATCATGTAGTAACGCGGTACCACACCGAAACAGACAATTAAACCTGGTTGCGATTAATATTTTAGAGGATAACGCCGTTATGTCTCGGTTAGGCCTGGGATTTGCCCGCATCTGGCTCGTACCTTCGCATTTTTCCCATACTTGTTGGCAGGATCCTGGGCCTTTTCTGGTTTGGATCACGTAGTAATGCGGTACCACACCGAAACAGTCAATCAAACCTGGTTGCGATTAATGTTTTAGAGGATAACGCCGGTTATGTCTGGGTTAGGTCTGGTATTTGCCCTCATCTGGCTCGTACTTTCGCATTTTTCGCACACTTGTTGGCCACATCCTCGCTTTTTTCTGGTTTGGATCATGTAGTAACGCGGTACCACACCGAAACCGTCAATTAAACCTGGTTTCGATCAATATTTTAGAGGATAACGCATGTTAGGTCTAGGTTAGGCCAGAGATTTGCCCACATCAGGGTCATACTTTCACATTTTTCGCATACTTGTTGGTCAGATCCCGTGCTTTTTCTGGTTTGGATCACGTGGTGATGTGGTATCACACTGATACAGACCATGAAACCTGGTTTCGATCAATATTTTAGAGGATAACGCATGTTAGTTCTAGGTTAGGTCTGGGATTTGCCCCCATCAGACTCATACTTTCGCATTCTTCACATACTTGTTGAACAGATCCTGGGTTTTTTCAAGTCTGGATCACGTAGTAATGTGGTACCACACAGAAACAGTCGATTAAACCTGGTATCGATCAATATTTTTGGGGAAAACGCATGTTAGGTCTCGGTTTGGTCTAGGATTTGCCCTCATCAGGGTCACACTTTCGCTGTTTTAACATACATGTTGACATGATCGATGGTTTTTTCTACTTTGTATCACGTCGTAAAGTGGTACCACACCGAAGCAGTCAATTAAACCTGGTTTCGATCAATATTTTAGAGGATAACGCAAGTTAGGTCTGGGATAGTTTTGGGATTTGCCCTCGTCAGGCTCATACTTCCGCGTTTTTCACAGACTTGTTGAACAGATCCCTGGCTTTTTCTGGTTTGGATCACGTAGTAATGAGCTACCAGACTTAAACAGTCCATTAAACCTGGTTTCGATCAATATTTTAGAGGATAACGCAAGTTAGGTCTGGGACAGGTCTGGGATTTTCCCTCATCAGACTCATACATTCGCATTCTTCACATACATGTTGACCAGATCGAGGGTTTTTTCTGCTTTGGATCACGTAGTAAAGTGGTGAAACAGTCAATTAATCCTGGTCTCGACCAACATTTTGTAGGATAACGCAAGTTTGGTCTGGGATAGGTCTGGTATCTGCCCTCATCAGGCTCATACCTTCGCATTTTTCACATACTTGTTGAACAGATCCTGGGATTTTTTCTGGTTTGGATCACGTGGTAATGTGGTATCACACAGAAACAGTCGATGAAACCTGGTATCGATCAATATTCTTGAGGATAACGCATGTTAGGTCTGGGACAGGTCTGGGATTTGCACTCATCAGGGTCATATTTTCGCGTTTTTCACATACCTGTTGAACAGATCCCTGGCTTTTTCTGGTTTGGGTCACGTACTAATGTGGTACCACACTGAAACAGTCCATTAAACCTGGTTTTGAACAATATTTTAGAGGATAACGCATGTTAGGTCTAGGTTAGGCCAGGGGTTTGTCCTCATCAGGGTCATACTTTCGCAGTTTTAACATACATGTTGACCTGAGCGAGTGTTTTTTCTGCTTTGGATCACGTAGCAAAGTGGTACCACACTAAAACAGTCAATTAAATCTGGTTTCGATCAATATTTTATAGGAAAACGCAAGTTAGGTCTGAGATAGTTCTGGGATTTGCCCTCATCAGGGTCATATTTTCGCGTTTTTTACATACTTGTTGCACAGACCAATGGCTTTTTCTGGTTTGGATCACGTAGTAATGTGGTACCACACTGAAACAGTCGATTAATCGTGGTTTCGATCAATATCTTACAGGATAACGCATGTTAGGTCTAGGTTAGGCCTGGGATTTGCGCTCATCACGGTCATACTTTCGCAGTTTTAACATACATGTTGACCTGATCGAGGTTTTTTTCTGCTTTGGGTCACGTAGTAATGTGGTACCACACTGAAACAGTCATCTAAACCTGGTTTCGATCAATATTTTAGAGGATAACGCAAGGTAGGTCTGGGATAGGTGTGGGATCTGCCCCCATCAGGCTCATACCTTCGCATGTTTCACATACTTGTTGAACAGATCCATGGCTTTTTCTGGTTTGGATCACGTAGTAATGTGGTGCCACACTGAAACAGACCATTAAACCTGGTTTCGATTAATATTTTAGTTGATAACACATGTTAGGTCTAGGTTAGGTCTGGGATTTGCCCTCATCAGGGTCATACTTTCGCAGTTTTAACATACATGTTGAACAGATCCCTGTATTTTGCTGGTTCGGGTCACGTAGTAATGTGGTACCACACTGAAACAGTCCATTAAACCTGGTTTCGATCAATATTTTAGAGAATAATTCATGTTATGTCTAGGTTAGGTCTGGGATTTGCTCTCATCAGGCTCGTACTTTCGCATATTTCTCATACTTGATGGCCAGATTCTGGGCTTTTTCTGGTTTGGATCACGTAGTAATGTGGTACCATACTGAAACAGTCGATTAATCGTGGTCTCGATCAATATCTTAGAGGATAACGCATGTTAGGTCTAGGTTAGGTCTGCGATTTGCCCTCATCAGGGTCATTCTTTCGCAGTTTTAACATACATGTTGAGCAGATCCCTGGATTTTGCTGGTTTGGATCACGTAGTAATGTGGTACCACACTGAAACAGTCAATTAAACCTGGTTTCCATCAATATTTTTGAGGATAACGCATGTTAGGTCTAGGTTAGGCCTGGGACATGCCAACATCAGACTCATGCTTTCGCATTCTTCACATACTTGTTTAACAGATGCTGGGTTTTTTCTGGTTTGGATCACGTAGTAATGTGGTACCACACTGAAACAGTCAATTAAACCTGGTTTCGATCAATATTTTAGAGGATAAGACATGTTTGGTTTGGGATAGGTCTGGGATCAGCCCCCATCAGGCTCATACCTTCGCATTTTTCACATACTTGTTGAACAGATCCATGGCTTTTTCTGGTTTGGATCACGTAGTAATGTGGTACCACACTGAACCAGTCCATTAAACCTGGTTTCGATCAATATTTTAGAGAATAATTCATGTTAGGTGTAGGTTAGGTCTGGGATTTGCTCTCATCGGGCTCGTACTTTCGCATATTTCTCATACTTGATGGCCAGATTCTGGGCTTTTGCAGGTTTGGATCACGTAGTAATGTGGTACCACACTGAAACAGTCCATTAAACCTGGTTTCGATCAGTATTTTAGAGGATAACGCATGCTATGCCTAGGTTAGGCCTGGGATTTGGCAACATCAGACTCATACTTCCGCATACTTCACATACTTGTTGAACAGATCCTGGGTTTTTTTCTGGTTTGGATCACGTAGTAATGTGGTACCACACTGAAACAGTCGATCAAACATGGTTTCGATCAATATTTTTGAGGACAACACATGTTAGGTCTAGGTCAGGCCTGGGGTTTTCCATCATCAGACTGATACTTTCGCATTCTTCACATACTTGTTGAACAGATCCTGGGTTTTTTCTGGTTTGGATCACGTACTAATGTGGTACCACACTGAAACAGTCAATTAAAGCTGGTTTCCATCAATATTTTTGAGGATAACGCATGTTAGGTCTAGGTTAGGCCTGGGACTTGCCAACATCAGACTCACGCTTTCGCATTCTTCACATACTTGTTTAACAGATGCTGGGTTTTTTCTGGTTTGGATCACGTAGTAATGTGGTACCACACTGAAACAGTCAATTAAACCTGGTTTCGATCAATATTTTAGAGGATAAGACATGTTAGGTCTGGGATAGGTCTGGGATCAGCCCCCATCAGGCTCATACCTTCGCATTTTTCGCATACTTGATGAACAGATCCATGGCTTTTTCTGGTTTGGATCACGTAGTAATGTGGTGCCACACTGAACAGACCATTAAACCTGGTTTCGATTAATATTTTAGTTGATAACACATGTTAGGTCTAGGTTAGGTCTGGGATTTGCCCTCATCAGGGTCATACTTTCGCAGTTTTAACATACATGTTGAACAGATCCCTGTATTTTGCTGGCTTGGATCACGTAGTAATGTGGTACCACACTAAAACAGTCCATTAAACCTGGTTTCGATTAATATTTTAGTGGATTACACATGTTAGGTCTAGGTTAGGTCTGGGATTTGCCCTCATCAGGGTCATACTTTCGCAGTATTGACATACATGTTGACCTGAGCAAGGGTTTTTCTCTGCTTTGGATCACGTAGCAAAGTGGTACCACACTAAAACAGTCAATTATACCTGGTTTCGATCAATATTTTATAGGATAACGCAAGTTATGTCTGGGATACGTCTGGGATTTACTCTCATCAGGCCCATACTTTCGCGTTTTTCACATACTTGTTGAAGAGATCCTGGGCTTTTTCTGGATTGGATCACGTAGTAATGTGGTACCACACTGAAACAGTCGATTAAACCTGGTTTCGATCAATATTTTTGGGGACAACGCATGTTAGGTCTAGGTTAGGCCTGGGATTTTCCCTCATCAGACTCATACTTTCGCATTCTTCATATACTTGTTGAACAGATGCTGGGTTTTTTCTGCTTTGGATCACGTAGTAATGTGGTACCACTTTGAAACAGTCAATTAAAACTGGTTTCGATCAATATTTTAGAGGTTAACGCAAGTTAGGTCTGGGACAGGTCTGGGATCTGCCATCATCAGGGTCATTCTTTCGCAGTTTTAACATACATGTTGAACAGATCCCTGGATTTTGCTGGTTTGGATCACGTAGTAATGTGGTACCACACTGAAACAGTCAATTAAACCAGGTTTCCATCAATATTTTTGAGGATAACGCATGCTATGTCTAGGTTAGGCCTGGGATTTGCCCACATCAGACTCATACTTTCGCATACTTCACATACTTGTTGAACAGATCCTGGGTTTTTTTCTGGTTTGGATGTCGTAGTAATGTGGTGCCACACTGAAACGGTCAATTGAACCTGGTTTCGAATAATATTTTAGTGGATTACACATGTTAGGTCTAGGTTAGGTCTGGGATTTGCCCTCATCAGGGTCATACTTTCGCAGTTTTAACATACACGTTGAACAGATCCCTGGATTTTGCTGGTTTGGATCACGTAGTAATGTGGCACCACACTGAAACCGTCAATTAAACATGGTTTCCATCAATATTTTTGAGAATAACGCATGTTAGGACTAGGTTAGGCCTGGGATTTGCCCACATCAGACTCATACTATCGCATACTTCACATACTTGTTGAAGAGATCCTGGTCTTTTTCTGGATTGGATCACGTAGTAATGTGGTACCACACTGAAACAGTCCATTAAACCTGGTTTCGATCAGTATTTTAGAGAATAATTCATGTTAGGTCTAGGTTAGGTCTGGGATTTGCTCTCATCAGGCATGTACTTTCGCATATTTCTCATACTTGATGGCCAGATTCTGGGCTTTTTCTGGTTTGGATCACGTAGTAATGTGGTACCACACTGAAACAGTCAATTAAGCCTGGTTTCCATCAATATTTTTGAGGATAACGCATGTTATGTCTAGGTTAGGCCTGGGAATTGCCCACATCAGACTCATACTATCGCATACTTCACATACTTGTTGAACAGATCCTGGGTTTTTTCTGGTGTGGATCACGTAGTAATGTGGTACCACACTGAAACAGTCCATTAAACCTGGTTTCGATCAATATTTTAGAGGATAACGCATGTTATGTCTAGATTAGGCCTGGGAATTGACCACATCAGACTCATACTTTCGCATACTTCACATACTTGTTGAACAGATCCTGGGTTTTTTCTGTTGTGGATCACGTAGTAATGTGGTACCACACTGAAACAGTCGTTTAAACCTGGTTTCGATCAGTATTTTAGAGAATAATTCATGTTAGGTCTAGGTTAGGTCTGGGATTTGCTCTCACCAGGCTCGTACTTTCGCATATTTCTCATACTTGATGGCCAGATTCTGGGCTTTTTCTGGTTTGGATCACGTAGTAATGTGGTACCACACTGAAGCAGTCAATTAAGCCTGGTTTCCATCAATATTTTTGAGGATAACGCATGTTATGTCTAGGTTAGGCCTGGGAATTGCCCACATCAGACTCATACTTTCGCATACTTCACATACTTGTTGAACAGATCCTGGGTTTTTTCTGGTGTGGATCACGTAGTAATGTGGTACCACACTGAAACAGTCCATTACACCTGGTTTCGATCAATGTTTTAGAGGATAACGCAAGTTATGTCCGGGATAGGTCTGGGATTTGCCCTCATCAGGCTCATACTTTCGCGTTTTTCACATACTTGTTGAAGAGATCCTGGTCTTTTTCTGGATTGGATCACGTAGTAATGTGGTACCACACTGAAACAGTCCATTAAACCTGGTTTCGATCAATATTTTAGAGGATAACGCATGTTATGTCTAGGTTAGGCCTGGGAATTGCCCACATCAGACTCACACTTTCGCATACTTCACATACTTGTTGAACAGATCCTGGGTTTTTTCTGGTGTGGATCACGTTGTAATGTGGTACCACACTGAAACAGTCAATTAGACGTGGTTTCGATCAATATTTTAGAGGATAACGCAAGTTAGGTCTGGGACAGGTCTGGGATCTGCCATCATCAGGCTCATACCTTCGCATTTTTCACATACTTGTTGATCAGATCCTGGGTTTTTCAGGTTTGGATCACGTAGTAATGTGGTACCACACTGAGACAGACCATTAAACCTGGTTTCGATTATTATTTTAGTGGATAACGCATGTTAGGTCTAGGTTAGGCCTGGGACTTGCCAACATCAGACTCACGCTTTCGCATTCTTCACATACTTGTTTAACAGATGCTGGGTTTTTTCTGGTTTGGATCACGTAGTAATGTGGTACCACACTGAAACAGTCCATTAAACCTGGTTTCGATCAGTATTTTAGAGAATAATTCATGTTAGGTCTAGGTTAGGTCTGGGATTTGCTCTCATCAGGCATGTACTTTCGCATATTTCTCATACTTGATGGCCAGATTCTGGGCTTTTTCTGGTTTGGATCACGTAGTAATGTGGTACCACACTGAAACAGTCAATTAAGCCTGGTTTCCATCAATATTTTTGAGGATAACGCATGTTATGTCTAGGTTAGGCCTGGGAATTGCCCACATCAGACTCATACTATCGCATACTTCACATACTTGTTGAACAGATCCTGGGTTTTTTCTGGTGTGGATCACGTAGTAATGTGGTACCACACTGAAACAGTCCATTAAACCTGGTTTCGATCAATATTTTAGAGGATAACGCATGTTATGTCTAGGTTAGGCCTGGGAATTGACCACATCAGACTCATACTTTCGCATACTTCACATACTTGTTGAACAGATCCTGGGTTTTTTCTGGTGTGGATCACGTAGTAATGTGGTACCACACTGAAACAGTCGTTTAAACCTGGTTTCGATCAGTATTTTAGAGAATAATTCATGTTAGGTCTAGGTTAGGTCTGGGATTTGCTCTCACCAGGCTCGTACTTTCGCATATTTCTCATACTTGATGGCCAGATTCTGGGCTTTTTCTGGTTTGGATCACGTAGTAATGTGGTACCACACTGAAGCAGTCAATTAAGCCTGGTTTCCATCAATATTTTTGAGGATAACGCATGTTATGTCTAGGTTAGGCCTGGGAATTGCCCACATCAGGCTCATACCTTCGCATTTTTCGCATACTTGTTTAACAGATGCTGGGTTTTTTCTGGTTTGGATCACGTAGTAATGTGGTACCACACTGAAACAGTCAATTAAACCTGGTTTCGATCAATATTTTAGAGGATAAGACATGTTAGGTCTGGGATAGGTCTGGGAACAGCCCCCATCAGGCTCATACCTTCGCATTTTTCGCATACTTGTTGAACAGATCCATGGCTTTTTCTGGTTTGGATCACGTAGTAATGTGGTGCCACACTGAAACAGACCATTAAACCTGGTTTCGATTAATATTTTAGTTGATAACACATGTTAGGTCTAGGTTAGGTCTGGGATTTGCCCTCATCAGGGTCATACTTTCGCAGTTTTAACATACATGTTGAACAGATCCCTGTATTTTGCTGGCTTGGATCACGTAGTAATGTGGTACCACACTAAAACAGTCCATTAAACCTGGTTTCGATTAATATTTTAGTGGATTACACATGTTAGGTCTAGGTTAGGTCTGGGATTTGCCCTCATCAGGGTCATACTTTCGCAGTATTGACATACATGTTGACCTGAGCAAGGGTTTTTCTCTGCTTTGGATCACGTAGCAAAGTGGTACCACACTAAAACAGTCAATTATACCTGGTTTCGATCAATATTTTATAGGATAACGCAAGTTATGTCTGGGATACGTCTGGGATTTGCTCTCATCAGGCCCATACTTTCGCGTTTTTCACATACTTGTTGAAGAGATCCTGGGCTTTTTCTGGATTGGATCACGTAGTAATGTGGTACCACACTGAAACAGTCGATTAAACCTGGTTTCGATCAATATTTTTGGGGACAACGCATGTTAGGTCTAGGTTAGGCCTGGGATTTTCCCTCATCAGACTCATACTTTCGCATTCTTCATATACTTGTTGAACAGATGCTGGGTTTTTTCTGCTTTGGATCACGTAGTAATGTGGTACCACTTTGAAACAGTCAATTAAAACTGGTTTCGATCAATATTTTAGAGGTTAACGCAAGTTAGGTCTGGGACAGGTCTGGGATCTGCCATCATCAGGGTCATTCTTTCGCAGTTTTAACATACATGTTGAACAGATCCCTGGATTTTGCTGGTTTGGATCACGTAGTAATGTGGTACCACACTGAAGCAGTCAATTAAACCTGGTTTCAATCAATATTTTTGAGGATAACGCATGTTAGGTCAAGGTTAGCCCTGGACATGCCAACATCAGACTCATGCTTTCGCATATTTCTCATACTTGATGGTCAGATTCTGGGCTTTTTCTTGTTTGGATCACGTAGTAATGTGGTACCACACTGAAACAGTCCATTAAACCTGGTTTCGATCTATATTTTTGAGGACAACGCATGTTAGGTCTAGGTTAGGCCTGGGATTTTCCCTCATCAGAATCATACTTTCGCATTCTTCATATACTTGTTGAACGGATGCAGGGTTTTTTCTGGTTTGGAACACGTAGTAATGTGGTACCACTTTGAAACAGTCAATTAGACCTGGTTTCGATCAATATTTTAGAGGATAACGCAAGTTAGGTCTGGGACAGGTCTGGGATCTGCCATCATCAGGCTCATACCTTCGCAGTATTAACATACATGTTGACCTGAGCGGGGGTTTTTTCTGCTTTGGATCACGTAGCAAAGTGGTACCACACTAAAACAGTCAACTAAGCCTGCTATCGATCAATGTTTTAGAGGATAACGCAAGTTATGTCCGGGATAGGTCTGGGGTTTGCCCTCATCAGGCTCATACATTCGCGTTTTTCACATACTTGTTGAAGAGATCCTGGTCTTTTTCTGGATTGGATCACATAGTAATGTGGTACCACACTGAAACAATCCACTAAACCTGGTTTCGATCAGTATTTTAGAGAATAATTCATGTTAGGTCTAGGTTAGGTCTGGGAATTGCTCTCATCAGGCTCGTACTTTCGCATATATCTCATACTTGATGGCCAGATTCTGGGCTTTTTCTGGTTTGGATCACGTAGTAATGTGGTACCACACTGAAACAGACCATTAAACCTGGTTTCGATTATTATTTTAGTGGATAACGCATGTTAGGTCTAGGTTAGGTCTGGGATTTGCCCTCATCAGGGTCATACTTTCGCAGTTTTAACATACATGTTGAACTGATCCCTGGATATTGCTGGTTTGGATCACGTAGTAATGTGGTACCACACTGAAACAGTCAATTAAACCTGGTTTCCATCAATATTTTTGAGGATAACGCATGTTAGGTCTAGGTTAGGCCTGGGATTTGCTCTCATCAGGCTCGTACTTTCGCATATTTCTCATACTTGATGGCCAGATTCAGGGCTTTTTCTGGTTTGGATCACGTAGTAATGTGGTGCCACACTGAAACAGTCAATTAAACCTGGTTTCGATCAATATTTTAGAGGATAACGCAAGTTAGGTCTGGGTTAAGTCCAGGATTTGCCGTCATCAGTCTCATACATTCGCATACTTCACATACTTCTTGAACAGATCCTGGGTTTTTTTCTGGTTTGGATCACATAGTAATGTGGTACCACACTGAAACAGTCAATTAAACCTGGTTTCGATTAATATTTTAGTGGATAACACATGTTAGGTCTAGGTTAGGCCTGGGATTTGCCCACATCAGACTCATACTGTTGCATTCTTCACATACTTGTGGAACAGATCCTGGGCTTTTTCTGGTTTGGAACACGTAGTAATGTGGTGCCACACTGAAACAGTCAATTACACCTGATTTCGATCAATATTTTAGAGGATAACGCAAGTTAGGTCTGGGATAGGCCTGGGATTTGCCCTCATCAGGGTCATACTTTCGAAGTTTTAACATACATGTTGACCTGATCGAGGGTTTTTTCTGCTTTGGATCACCTAGTTAAGTGGTACCACACGAAAACAGTCAATTAAACCTGGTTTCGATCAATATTTTATGGGATAACGCAAGTTAGGTCTGGGATAGGTCTGGGATTTGCCCTCATCAGGGTCATATTTTCGCGTTTTTCACATACTTGTTGCACAGATCCTGGGTTTTTTCTAGTTTGGATCAGGTAGTAATGTGGTACCACACAGAAACTGTCGATTAATCCTGGTTTCGATCAATATCTTAGAGGATAACGCATGTTAGGTCTAGGTTAGGCCTGGGATTTGCCCTCATCACGGTCATACTTTCGCAGTTTTAACATACATGTTGACCTGAGCGAGGGTTTTTTCTGCTTTGGATCACGTACCAAAGTGGTACCACACTAAAACAGTCAATTAAGCCTGGTATCGATCAATGTTTTAGAGGATAACGCAAGTTATGTCCGGGATAGGTCTGGGGTTTGCCCTCATCAGGCTCATACTTTCGCGTTTTTCACATACTTGTTGAAGAGATCCTGGTCTTTTTCTGGATTGGATCACGTAGTAATGTGGTACCACACTGAAACAGTCCATTAAACCTGGTTTCGATCAGTATTTTAGAGAATAATTCATGTTAGGTCTAGGTTAGGTCTGGGATTTGCTCTCATCAGGCTCGTACTTTCGCATATATCTCATACTTGATGGCCAGATTCTGGGCTTTTTCTTGTTTGGATCACGTAGTAATGTGGTACCACACTGAAACAGTCCATTAAACCTGGTTTCGATCAATATTTTAGTGGATAACACATGTTAGGTCTAGGTTAGGCCTGGGATTTGCCCACATCAGACTCATACTGTTGCATTCTTCACATACTTGTGGAACAGATCCTGGTCTTTTTCTGCTTTGGATCACGTAGTAATGTGGTACCACTTTGAAACAGTCAATTAAAACTGGTTTCGATCAATATTTTAGTGGATAACGCATGTTAGGTCTAGGTTAGGTCTGGGATTTGCCCTCATCAGGGTCATACTTTCGCAGTTTTAACATACATGCTGAACTGATCCCTGGATATTGCTGGTTTGGATCACGTAGTAATGTGGTACCACACTGAAACAGTCAATTAAACCTGGTTTCCATCAATATTTTTGAGGATAACGCATGTTAGGTCTAGGTTAGGCCTGGGATTTGCTCTCATCAGGCTCGTACTTTCGCATATTTCTCATACTTGATGGCCAGATTCAGGGCTTTTTCTGGTTTGGATCACGTAGTAATGTGGTACCACACTCAAACAGTCCATTAAACCTGGTGTCGATCAATATTCTAGGGGATAACAGCAAGTTATGTCCGGGATAGGTCTGGGATCTGCCATCATCAGGCTCATACCTTCGCATTTTTCACATACTTGTTGATCAGATCCTGGGCTTTTCTGGTTTGGATCACGTAGTAATGTGGTACCACACTGAAACAGTCAATTAAACCTGGTTTCGATTAATATTTTAGTGGATAACGCATGTTAGGTCTAGGTTAAGTCTGGGATTTGCCCTCATCACGGTCATAGTTTCGCAGTTTTAACATACATGTTGAACAGATCCCTGGATTTTGCTGGTTTGGATCACGTAGTAAAGTGGTACCACACTGAAACAGTCAATTAAACCTGGTTTCGATCAATATTTTAGAGGATAACGCAAGTTAGGCCTGGGATAGGTCTGGGATCTGCCCTCATCAGGCTCATACCTTCGCATTTTTCTCATTTTTGTTGGCCAGATCCTGGGCTTTTTCTGGTTTGGATCACGTAGTAATGTGGTGCCACACTGAAACAGTCAATTAAACCTGGTTTCGATCAATATTTTAGAGGATAACGCAAGTTAGGTCTGGTTTTAGTCCAGGATTTGCCGTCATCAGTCTCATACATTCGCATACTTCACATACTTGTGGAACAGATCCTGGGCTTTTTCTGGTTTGGAACACGTAGTAATGTGGTGCCACACTGAAACAGTCAATTACACCTGATTTCGATCAATATTTTAGAGGATAACGCAAGTTAGGTCTGGGATAGGCCTGGGATTTGCCCTCATCAGGGTCATACTTTCGCAGTTTTAACATACATGTTGACCTGATCGAGGGTTTTTTCTGCTTTGGATCACGTAGCAAAGTGGTACCACACTAAAACAGTCAATTAAGCCTGGTATCGATCAATGTTTCAGAGGATAACGCAAGTTATGTCCGGGATAGGTCTGGGGTTTGCCCTCATCAGGCTCATACTTTCGCGTTTTTCACATACTTGTTGAAGAGAGCCTGGGTTTTGTTTTGGTTAGAATCACGTAATAATGTGGTGCCACACAGAAACGATCAACACAACCTGGATTCGATTAATATTTTAGAAGATAACGCCGGTTATGTCTGGGTTAGTTCTTGTATTTGCGATCATCTTCCTCAAACTTTTGCATTTTTCGCATACTTGTTGGTCAGATCCTGGGCATTTGCTGGTTCGGATCAGGTAGTAATGTGGTACCACACTGAAGCGGTCAATTACACCTGGTTCCGATTAATATTTTAGAGGATAACGCCAGTTATGTCTGAGTTAGGTCTGGTATTTGCAATCATCTGCCTTATACGTTCGCATCTTTCGCATTCCTGTAAGTCAGATCATGGGCTTTTTCTGTCTTGGATCACGTAGTAATGTGGTACCGCACTGAAATAGTCAATTAAACCTGGTTCCGATTAATATTTTAGAGGAGAACGCCGGTTACATCTGGGTTACGTCTGGTATTTGCAAGCATCTGCCTCATAATTTCGCATTTTTCCCATACTTGAATGGCCAGAGCCTGGGCTTTTTCTGTTTTGAATCACGTAGTAATGTGGTACCACACTGTAACAGTCAATTAAACCTGGTTCCGATTAATATTTTAGAGGATATCGCCGGTTATGTCTGAGTTACGACTGGTATTTGCAATCATCTTCCTCATACTTTTGCATTCTTCGCATTCTTGTTGGCCAGATCCTGGATTTTTTTCTGGGTAGGATCACGTCTTAATGTGGTGCCACGCAGAAATAGTCAATTCAACCTGGATTCGAACTATATTTTAGAGGATAACACCGGTTATGACTGGGTTACGTCTGGTATTCGCAATCATCTGGCTCATACTTTCGCATTTTTCGCATACTTGTTCGTCAGATCCTGGGCTTTTTCTGGTTCGGATCACGTAGTAATGTGGTACCACACTGAAGCAGTCAATTAAACCTGGTTCCGATTAATATTTTAGAGGATAACGCTGATTACGTCTGGGTTAGGTCTGGTATTTGCAATCATCTGCCTCATAATTTCGCATTTTTCGCATTCTTGTTGGCCAGATCCCGGGTTTTTTTCTGGTTAGGATCACGTATTAATGTGGTGCCACACAGACATAGGCAATTCCACCTGGAATCGATCAATATTTTAGAGGATAACACCGGTTATGTCTGGGTTACGTCAGGTATTCGCAATCATCCGGCTCATACTTTCGCATTTTTCGCATACTTGTTGGCCAGATCCCGGGTTTTTTTCTGGTTAGGATCACGTATTAATTTGGTGCCACACAGAAATAGTCAATTCATCCTGGATTCTATGAATATTATAGAGGAGCACGGCGGTTATGCCTGGGTTAGGTCCGGTATTTGCTATCATCTAGCTTATACTTTCGCAATTTTCGCAGACTTGAATGGCCAGAGCCTGGGCTTTTTCTGTTTTGAATCACGTAGTAATGTGGATCCACACTGTAACAGTCAATTAAACCTGGTTCCGATTAATATATTAGAGGATAAGGCCGGTTACGTCTGGGATAGGTCTGGTATTTGCAATCATCTGCCTCATAATTTCGCATTTTTCGCATTCTTGTTGGCCAGATCCTGGGTTTGTTTTCTGTGCAGGATCACGTATTAATGTGCTGCCACACAGAAATAGTCAATTCCACCTGGATTCGATCAATATTTTAGAGGATAACACCGGTTATGTCTGGGTTAGGTCTGGTATTTGCCATCAGCTAGCTCATACTTGCGCATTTTTCTCATACTTGTTGGCCAGATCCTGGGCTTTTTTTTGGTTTGAATCACGTAATAATGTGGTGCCACACAGAAACAATCAACACAACCTGGATTCGATCAATATTTTAGAAGATAACGCCGGTTATGTCTGGGTTAGTTCTTGTATTTGCAATCATCTTACTCAAACTTTTGCATTTTTCGCATTCTTGGCCAGATCCTGGATTTTTTTCTGGGTAGGATCACGTACTAATGTGGTGCCACACAGATATAGTCAATTCCACCTGGATTCGATCAATATTTTAGAGGATAACACCGGTTATGTCCGGGTTAGGTCTGGTATTTACAATCATCTGCCTCATACTTTCGCATTTTTCGCATACTTGTTGGTCAGACCCTGGGCATTTTCTGGTTCGAATCACGTAGTAATGTGGTACCACACTGAAGCGGTCAATTACACCTGGTTCCGATTAATATTTTAGAGGATAACGCCAGTTATGTCTGAGTTAGGTCTGGTATTTGCAATCATCTGCCTCATAGTTCCACATTTTTGGCATACTAGTTGGTCAGATCCTGGGCTTTTTCTGGTTCGGATCACGTAGTAATGTGGTACCACACTGAAGCGGTCAATTGCACCTGGTTCCGATTAACATTTTAGAGGTTAACGCCGATTATGTCTGGGTTAGTTCTGGTATTTGCAATCATCTGCCTCATAGTTTCACATTTTTCGCATACTAGTTGGTCAGATCCTCGGCTTCTTCTGGTTCAGATAACGTAGTGATGTGGTACCACACTGAAGCAGTCAATTAAACCTGGTTCCGATTAATATTTTAGAGGATATCGCCTGTTATGTCTGGGATGGTTCTGGTATTTGCCATCATCTAGCTCATACTTTCGCGTCTTTCGCATACTGGAATGGATAGATCCTGGGTTTTTTTCTGGTTAGGATCTCATATTAATGTGGTGTCACACAGGAATAGTCAATTCAACCTGGATTCGATCAATATTATAGAGGATAACACCGGTTATGTCTGGGTTACGTCTGGTATTCGCAATCATCTGGCTAATACTTTCGCATTTTTCGCATTCTTGTCGGCCAGATTCTGGGTTTTTTCTGGGTAGGATCACGTATTAATGTGGTGCCACACAGAAATAGTCAATTCCACCTGGATTCGATCAATATTTTAGAGGATAACACCGGTTATGTCTGGGTTACGTCTTCTATTCGCAATAATCTGGCTCATAATATCGCATTTTTCGCATATTAGATGGTCAGATCCTGGGCTTTTTCTGGTTTGGATCACGTAGTGATGTGGTACCACACAGAAGCTGTCAATTGAAACTGGTTCCGATTAATATTTTAGAGGAGAACGCCGGTTACATCTGTGTTTGGTCTGGTATTTGCAATCATCTGGCTCATACTTTCGTATTTTTCGCTTACTTGTTGGCCAGATCCTGTTTTTTTTCTGGTTTGGATCACGTAGTGATGTGGTACCACACTGAAGCTGTCAATCGAAACTGGTTCCGATTAATATTTTAGAGGAGAACGCCGGTTACGTCTGTGTTAGGTCTGGTATTTGCTATCATCTGGCTCATACTTTCGTATTTTTCGCTTACTTGTTGGCCAGATCCTGTGTTTTCTCTGGTTTGGATCACGTAGTAATGTGGTACCACACTGTTACAGTCAATTAAACCTGGTTCCGATTAATATTTTAGAGGATATCGCCTGTTATGTCTGGGATGGTTCTGGTATTTGCCATCATCTAGCTCATACTTTCGCATCTTTCGCATACTTGAATGGATAGATCCTGGTTTTTTTTCTGGTTAGGATCACGTATTAATGTGGTGCCACACTGAAATGGTCAATTCGACCTGTATTCGATCAATATTTTAAAGGATGTTACGTATGTCGAACGTTTCGTTCCTCAAATTTTTCTTGCCACTTGCGTGCATTATGAAATCGCCCTGCTACTTATCTAACCTTTGAAATGGGGGTCACTTCCGTCGCGATGCAGCAGGCCGTTAATTAATACATTCGGAGAATAGAGCAACTCGTTAATTAATACAATTCGGAGAATAGTGCACACGGTGATTTCTAACGTACTTTTGAGTCCGCCCCACACAGATTTTTTGGTATATAAACCCCGTGATTTCATTACTCGGGGGATCATAATCGTACCGTCACGCTTAGTGTCAACTCCACGACTCTCGTTACGCGTATACGATTTTTGTTAGTCAGTTGTGTTTGTGAGATCGGGCTACAGTTCCCTGTCGTATCAATATTATACCATATAGAATCCGTGAACCGGCATAAATTCTATTGCGGCCATTACTTTCAACTGACATACCCCCGCATCGCCAGTGCGTCAACACCGCGCAAGATCTTTTTAGGTAAATATAATCATTCTTTGATCGCGACACAAGATACACGAAACAATTGTATTTTATTTGTTGATTTAAGAATATATCTACTTTTATTATCAAATCAGAGTTACCCAACTTCTTTAACCCACAATTATATAAAGCGATTATTATTAGTTAAACGTTCCCATAATAATATAACCTTACCGCTCGGGTTATATTATATTTAATAATTCATAGTTACGAGTTCAATTAACACATCCCAATGTCCAAATACAACCTCTTACAACCTAGTGGCTCCTCGATTACGCATCGAGTTCGTCCACGCAATCTATTACCATCCTAGCGGCTCCCTGATCACGCATCAGGTTCGTCCGCATCCTACAGCTCCCTGATTTCGCATCAGGTTCGTCTGTGATTTATCCAACCTCCCAGCAGCTCCTCGTTTACGCATCGAGTTCGTCTGCGTTTCTTCCAACCTCCTAGCAGCTCCCCGATTTCGCATTGGGTTCGTCTGCGTCGTTATCAACAATCCTAGTGACTCCCCGATTTCGCATCGGGTTCGTTCACGACGTTTCACCCTCCTACGGCTCACTGGTTTCGCACCAGGTTCGTCCGTACGTGACTCCATCCCAGAGGCTCCCTGATTTCGCATCAGGTTCCTCCTCGTTATCAACTATCCTAGCGCCTCCCCGATTTCGCATCGGGTTCATCCGTGTACCTAACTAACAAATTGATACCATATTCCATACTCACTCGCACTCGCAAGTCACGCGCGCTGCACGGCCCTGGCTCGTAACAAGGATGACACCGGTTAGGTCTGGGTTGCGTCTGGTATTTGCAATCATCAGGCTCATACTTTCGCATTTTTCGCTTACTTGTTGGCCAGATCCTGGGGTTTTTCTGGTTTGGATCACGTAGTAGTGTCGTACCACACCGAAACATTCAATTAAACCAGGTTGCGACTAATATGTTGGGGGATGACACCGGTTAGGTCTGGGTTGCCTCTGGTATTTGCAATCATCTGCTTCATACTTTCGCATTTTTCGCATACTTGTTGGCCAGATCCTGGGCATATTCTGATTTGGATCACGTAGTAATCTGGTACCACACTGTAACAGACAATTAAACCTGGTTCCGATTAATATTTTACAGGATAACGCCGATTATGTCTGTGTTAGTTGTGGTGTTTGCAATCATCTGGCTCATACTTTCATATTTTCCGCTTACTAGTTGGCCAGATCCTGGGTTTTTTCTGGTTTGGATCACGTAGTAATGTGGTACCACACAGACACAGTCAATTCAACCAGGTTGCGATTAATATTTTAGAGGATAACACCGGTTATGTCTTGATTACATCTGGTATTTGCAAACACGTGCCTCATACTTTCGCATTTTTCGGTTACTTGTTGGCCAGATCCTGGGCTTTTTCTGGTGAGGATCACGTAGTAATGTGGTACCACAGTGAAACAGTCAATTAAACCTGTATTCGATCAATATTTTGGAGGATGACACCGGTAAGGTCTGGGTTGCTTCTGGTATTTGCAATCATCTGCCCCATACTTTCGCATCTTTCGCACACTTGTTGGCCAGATCCTCGGTTTTCTTTTGGTTAGGATCACGTATTAATGTGGAGCCACAAAGAAATGGTCAATTCAACTTGGATTCGATGAATATTTTAGACGATAACACCGGTTATGTCTGGGTTACGTCTGGTATGTGCAATCATCTGCCTCATAATTTCGAATTTTTCGCATACTTCAATTGCCAGATCCTGGGCTTTTTCTGGTGAGGATCATGTAGTAATGTGGTACCACACTGAAGCAGTCAGTTAAACCTGGTTCCGATTATTATTTTAGAGGAGAACGCCGGTTACGTCTGTGTTAGGTCTGGTATTTGCAATCATCTGGCTCATACTTTCGCGTTTTTCGCACACTTGTTGGCCACATCCTCGCTTTTTTCTGGTTTGGATCATGTAGTAACGCGGTACCACACCGAAACAGACAATTAAACCTGGTTGCGATTAATATTTTAGAGGATAACGCCGTTATGTCTCGGTTAGGCCTGGGATTTGCCCTCATCTGGCTCGTACCTTCGCATTTTTCCCATACTTGTTGGCAGGATCCTGGGCTTTTTCTGGTTTGGATCACGTAGTAATGCGGTACCACACCGAAACAGTCAATTAAACCTGGTTGCGATTAATGTTTTAGAGGATAACGCCGGTTATGTCTGGGTTAGGTCTGGTATTTGCCCTCATCTGGCTCGTACTTTCGCATTTTTCGCACACTTGTTGGCCACATCCTCGCTTTTTTCTGGTTTGGATCATGTAGTAACGCGGTACCACACCGAAACCGTCAATTAAACCTGGTTTCGATCAATATTTTAGAGGATAACGCATGTTAGGTCTAGGTTAGGCCAGAGATTTGCCCACATCAGGGTCATACTTTCACATTTTTCGCATACTTGTTGGTCAGATCCCGTGCTTTTTCTGGTTTGGATCACGTGGTGATGTGGTATCACACTGATACAGACCATGAAACCTGGTTTCGATCAATATTTTAGAGGATAACGCATGTTAGTTCTAGGTTAGGCCTGGGATTTGCCCCCATCGGACTCATACTATCGCATTCTTCACATACTTGTTGAACAGATCCTGGGTTTTTTCAAGTCTGGATCACGTAGTAATGTGGTACCACACAGAAGCAGTCGATTAAACCTGGTATCGATCAATATTTTTGAGGAAAACGCATGTTAGGTCTCCGTTTGGTCTAGGATTTGCCCTCATCAGGCTCATACTTTCGCATATTTCTCATACGTGCTGGCTAGATCCTGGGCTTTTTCTGGATTGGATCACGTAGTAATGTGGTACCACACTGGAACTGTCATTCAAACGTGGTTTCCGTCAATATTTTAGGGGATAACACATGTAAGGTCCAGATTAGGTCTAGGATTTGCCTTCATCAGTCTCATGCTTTCGCATTCTTCACATACTTGTTTAACAGATGCTGGGTTTTTTCTGGTTTGGATCACGTAGTAATGTGGTACCACACTGAAACAGTCAGTTAAACCTGGTTTCGATCAGTATTTTAGAGGATAACGCATGCTATGTCTAGGTTAGGCCTGGGACATGCCAACATCAGACTCATGCTTTCGCATTCTTCACATACTTGTTTAACAGATGCTGGGTTTTTTCTGGTTTGGATCACGTAGTAATGTGGTACCACACTGAAACAGTCAGTTAAACCTGGTTTCGATCAGTATTTTAGAGGATAACGCATGCTATGTCTAGGTTAGGCCTGGGATTTGGCAACATCAGACTCATACTTCCGCATACTTCACATACTTGTTGAACAGATCCTGGGTTTTTTTCTGGTTTGGATCACGTAGTAATGTGGTACCACACTGAAACAGTCGATTAAACATGGTTTCGATCAATATTTTTGAGGACAACGCATGTTAGGTCTAGGTCAGGCCTGGGATTTTCCCTCATAAGACTGATACTTTCGCATTCTTCACATACTTGTTGAACAGATCCTGGGTTTTTTCTGGTTTGGATCACGTACTAATGTGGTACCACACTGAAACAGTCAATTAAAACTGGTTTCCATCAATATTTTTGAGGATAACGCATGTTAGGTCTAGGTTAGGCCTGGGACTTGCCAACATCAGACTCATGCTTTCGCATTCTTCACATACTTGTTTAACAGATGCTGGGCTTTTTCTGGATTAGATAACGTAGTAATGTGGTACCACACTGAAACAGTCGATTAAACATGGTTTCGATCAATATTTTTGAGGACAACGCATGTTAGGTCTGGGATAGGTCTGGGATCAGCCCCCATCAGGCTCATACCTTCGCATTTTTCACATACTTGTTGAACAGATCCATGGCTTTTTCTGGTTTGGATCACGTAGTAATGTGGTACCACACTGAAACAGACAATTAAACCTGGTTTCGATCAGTAGTTTAGAGGATAACGCATGCTATGTCTAGGTTAGGCCTGGGATTTGGCAACATCAGACTCATACTTCCGCATACTTCACATACTTGTTGAACAGATCCTGGGTTTTTTTCTGGTTTGGATCACGTAGTAATGTGGTACCACACTGAAACAGTCGATTAAACATGGTTTCGATCAATATTTTTGAGGACAACGCATGTTAGGTCTAGGTAAGGCCTGGGATTTTCCCTCATAAGACTGATACTTTCGCATTCTTCATATACTTGTTGAACAGATGCTGGGTTTTTTCTGCTTTGGATCACGTAGTAATGTGGTACCACTTTGAAACAGTCAATTAAAACTGGTTTCCATCAGTATTTTTGAGGATAACGCATGTTAGGTCTAGGTTAGGCCTGGGACTTGCCAACATCAGACTCATGCGTTCGCACTCTTCAGATACTTGTTTAACAGATGCTGGGCTTTTTCTGGATTGGATCACGTACTAATGTGGTACCACACTGAAACAGTCAATTAAAACTGGTTTCGATCAATATTTTTGAGGATAACGCATGTTAGGTCTAGGTTAGGCCTGGGACATGCCAACATCAGACTCATGCTTTCGCATTCTTCACATACTTGTTTAACAGATGCTGGGTTTTTTCTGGTTTGGATCACGTAGTAATGTGGTATCACACTGAAACAGTCAATTAAACCTGGTTTCGTTCAATATTTTAGAGGATAAGACATGTTTGGTTTGGGATAGGTCTGGGATCAGCCCCCATCAGGCTCATACCTTCGCATTTTTCACATACTTGTTGAACAGATCCTGGGTTTTTTTCTGGTTTGGATCACGTAGTAATGTGGTACCACACTGAAACAGTCGATTAAACATGGTTTCGATCAATATTTTTGAGGACAACGCATGTTAGGTCTAGGTCAGGCCTGGGATTTTCCCTCATAAGACTGATACTTTCGCATTCTTCACATACTTGTTGAACAGATCCTGGGTTTTTTCTGGTTTGGATCACGTACTAATGTGGTACCACACTGAAACAGTCAATTAAAACTGGTTTCCATCAATATTTTTGAGGATAACGCATGTTAGGTCTAGGTTAGGCCTGGGACTTGCCAACATCAGACTCATGCTTTCGCATTATTCACATACTTGTTTAACAGATGCTGGGCTTTTTCTGGATTGGATCACGTAGTAATGTGGTACCACACTGAAACAGTCGATTAAACATGGTTTCGATCAATATTTTTGAGGACAACGCATGTTAGGTCTGGGATAGGTCTGGGATCAGCCCCCATCAGGCTCATACCTTCGCATTTTTCACATACTTGTTGAATAGATCCATGGCTTTTTCTGGTTTGGACCACGTAGTAATGTGGTGCCACACTGAAACAGACCATTAAACCTGGTTTCGATTAATATTTTAGTTGATAACACATATTAGGTCTAGGTTAGGTCTGGGATTTGCCCTCATCAGGGTCATACTTTCGCAGTTTTAACATACATGTTGAACAGATCCCTGTATTTTGCTGGCTTGGATCACGTAGTAATGTGGTACCACACTGAAACAGTCCATTAAACCTGGTTTCGATTAATATTTTAGTGGATTACACATGTTAGGTCTAGGTTAGGTCTGGGATTTGCCCTCATCAGGGTCATATTTTCGCAGTATTAACATACATGTTGACCTGAGCGAGGGTTTTTCCTGCTTTGGATTACGTAGCAAAGTGGTACCACACTAAAACGGTCAATTAAACCTGGTATCGATCAATGTTTTAGAGGATAACGCAAGTTATGTCCGAGATAGGTCTGGCATTTGCCCTCATCAGGCTCATACTTTCGCGTTTTCCACATACTTGTTGAAGAGATCCTGGTCTTTTTCTGGATTGGATCACGTAGTAATGTGGTACCACACTGAAGCAGTCCATTAATCCTGGTTTCGATCAATATTTTAGAGAATAATTCATGTTAGGTCTAGGTTAGGTCTGGGATTTGCTCTCATCAGGCTCGTACTTTCGCATATTTCTCATACTTAATGGCCAGATTCTGGGCTTTTTCTGGTTTGGATCACGTAGTAATGTGGTACCACACTGAAACAGTCGATTAAACATGGTTTCGATCAATATTTTTGAGGACAACGCATGTTATGTCTAGGTTAGGCCTGGGATTTTCCCCCATCAGACTGATACTTTCGCATTCTTCACATACTTGTTGAACAGATCCTGGGTTTTTTTCTGGTTTGGATCACGTAGTATTGTGGTACCACACTGAAACGGTCAATTGAACCTGGTTACGATTAATATTTTAGTGGATTACACATGTTAGGTCTAGGTTAGGTCTGGGATTTGCCCTCATCAGGGTCATACTTTCGCAGTTTTAACATACACGTTGAACAGATCCCTGGATTTTGCTGGTCTGTATCACGTAGTAATGTGGTACCACACTGAAACAGTCAATTAAACCTGGTTTCCATCAATATTTTTGAGAATAACGCATGTTAGGTCTAGGTTAGGCCTGGGATTTGCCCACATCAGACTCATACTGTTGCATTCTTCACATACTTGTTGAACAGATCCCGGGCTTTTTCTGCTTTGGATCACATAGTAATGTGGTACCACACTGAAACAGTTAATTAAACCTGGTTTCGATTAATATTTTAGTGGATAACACATGTTAGGTCTAGGTTAGGTCTGGGATTTGCCCTCATCAGGGTCATACTTTCGCAGTATTAACATACATGTTGACCTGGGCAAGCGTTTTTCTCTGCTTTGGATCACGTAGCAAAGTGGTACCACACTAAAACAGTCAATTATACCTGGTTTCGATCAATATTTTATAGGATAACGCAAGTTATGTCTGGGACACGTCTGGGATTTGCTCTCATCAGGCCCATACTTTCGCGTTTTTCACATACTTGTTGAAGAGATCCTGGGCTTTTTCTGGATTGGATCACGTAGTAATGTGGTACCACACTGAAACAGTCGATTAAACCTGGTTTCGATCAATATTTTTGGGGACAACGCATGTTAGGTCTAGGTTAGGCCTGGGATTTTCCCTCATCAGACTCATACTTTCGCATTCTTCATATACTTGTTGAACAGATGCTGGGTTTTTTCTGCTTTGGATCACGTAGTAATGTGGTACCACTTTGAAACAGTCAATTAAACCTGGTTTCGAATAATATTTCAGTGGATTACACATGTTAGGTCTAGGTTAGGTCTGGGATTTGCCCTCATCAGGGTCATACTTTCGCAGTTTTAACATACACGTTGAACAGATCCCTGGATTTTGCTGGTTTGGATCACGTAGTAATGTGGCACCACACTGAAACAGTCAATTAAACATGGTTTCCATCAATATTTTTGAGAATAACGCATGTTAGGACTAGGTTAGGCCTGGGATTTGCCCACATCAGACTCATACTGTTGCATTCTTCACATACTTGTTGAAGAGATCCTGGTCTTGTTCTGGTGTGGATCACGTAGTAATGTGGTACCACACTGAAACAGTCCATTAAACCTGGTTTCGATCAATGTTTTAGAGGATAACGCAAGTTATGTCCGGGATAGGTCTGGGATTTGCCCTCATCAGGCTCATACTTTCGCGTTTTTCACATACTTGTTGAAGAGATCCTGGTCTTTTTCTGGATTGGATCACGTAGTAATGTGGTACCACACTGAAACAGTCCATTAAACCTGTTTTCGATCAATATTTTAGAGAATAATTCATGTTAGGTCTAGGTTAGGTCTGGAATTTGCTCTCATCAGACTCGTACTTTTGCATATTTCTCATACTTGATGGCCAGATTCTGGGCTTTTTCTTGTTTGGGTCACGTAGTAATGTGGTACCACACTGAAACACTCCATTAAACCTGGTTTCGATCAATATTTTAGAGGATAACGCATGTTATGTCTAGGTTAGGCCTGGGAATCGCCCACATCAGACTCACACTTTCGCATACTTCACATACTTGTTGAACAGATCCTGGGTTTTTTCTGGTGTGGATCACGTTGTAATGTGGTACCACACTGAAACAGTCGTTTAAACCTGGTTTCGATCTATATTTTTAAGGACAACGCATGTTAGGTCTAGGTTAGGCCTGCGATTTTCCCTCAACAGACTCATACTTTCGCATTCTTCATATACTTGTTGAACGGATGCTGGGTTTTTTCTGGTTTGGATCACGTACTAATGTGGTAACACTATGAAACAGTCAATTAGACCTGGTTTCGATCAATATTTTAGAGGATAACGCAAGATAGGTCTGGGACAGGTCTGGGATCTACCATCATCAGGCTCATACCTTCGCATTTTTCACATACTTGTTGATCAGATCCTGGGTTTTTCAGGTTTGGATCACGTAGTAATGTGGTACCACACTGAGACAGACCATTAAACCTGGTTTCGATTATTATTTTAGTGGATAACGCATGTTAGGTCTAGGTTAGGTCTGGGATTTGTCCAAATCAGGGTCATACTTTCGCAGTATTAACATACATGTTGACCTGAGCGAGGGTTTTTTCAGCTTTGGATCACGTAGCAAGGTGGTACCACACTAAAACAGTCAATTAAGCCTGGTATCGATCAATGTTTTAGACGATAACGCAAGTTATGTCCGGGATAGGTCTGGGGTTTGCCCTCATCAGGCTCATACTTTCGCGTTTTTCACATGCTTGTTGAAGAGATCCTGGTCTTTTTCTGGATTGGATCACGTAGTAATGTGGTACCACACCGAAACAGTCCATTAAACCTGGTTTCGATCAGTATTTTAGAGAATAATTCATGTTAGGTCTAGGTTAGGTCTGGGATTTGCTCTCATCAGGCTCGTACTTTCGCATATATCTCATACTTGATGGCCAGATTCTGGGCTTTTTCTGGTTTGGATCACGTAGTAATGTGGTACCACACTGAAACAGACCATTAAACCTGGTTTCGATTATTATTTTAGTGGATAACGCATGTTAGGTCTAGGTTAGGTCTGGGATTTGCCCTCATCAGGGTCATACTTTCGCAGTTTTAACATACATGTTGAACTGATCCCTGGATATTGCTGGTTTGGATCACGTAGTAATGTGGTACCACACTGAAACAGTCAATTAAACCTGGTTTCCATCAATATTTTTGAGGATAACGCATGTTAGGTCTAGGTTAGGCCTGGGATTTGCTCTCATCAGGCTCGTACTTTCGCATATTTCTCATACTTGATGGCCAGATTCAGGGCTTTTTCTGGTTTGGTTCACGTAGTAATGTGGTACCACACTGAAACAGTCCATTAAACCTGGTGTCGATCAATATTCTAGGGGATAACACATGTAAGGTCTAGGTTAGGTCTGGGATTTGCCCAAATCAGGGTCATACTTTCGCAGTATTAACATACATGTTGACCTGAGCGAGGGTTTTTTCTGCTTTGGATCACGTAGCAAAGTGGTACCACAATAAAACAGTCAACTAAACCTGGTTTCGATCAATATTTTAGAGGATAACGCATGTTATGTCTAGGTTAGGCCTGGGAATTGCCCACATCAGACTCATACTTTCGCATACTTCACATACTTGTTGAACAGATCCTGGGTTTTTTTCTGGTGTGGATCACGTAGTAATGTGGTACCACACTGGAACAGTCGTTTAAACCTGGTTTCGATCTATATTTTAGAGGATAACGCAAGTTAGGTCTGGGACAGGTCTGGGATCTGCCATCATCAGGCTCATACCTTCGCATTTTTCACATACTTGTTGATCAGATCCTGGGTTTTTCTGGTTTGGATCACATAGTAATGTGGTACCACACTGAAACAGACCATTAAACCTGGTTTCGATTATTATTTTAGTGGATAACGCATGTTAGGTCTAGGTTAGGTCTGGGATTTGCCCTCATCAGGGTCATACTTTCGCAGTTTTAACATACACGTTGAGCAGATCCCTGGATTTTGCTGGTCTGTATCACGTAGTAATGTGGCACCACACTGAAACAGTCAATTAAACCTGGTTTCCATCAATATTTTTGAAAATAACGCATGTTAGGTCTAGGTTAGGCCTGGGATTTGCCCACATCAGACTCATACTGTTGCATTCTTCACATACTTGTTGAACAGATCCCGGGCTTTTCTGCTTTGGATCACATAGTAATGTGGTACCACACTGAAACAGTTAATTAAACCTGGTTTCGATTAATATTTTAGTGGATTACACATGTTAGGTCTAGGTTAGGTCTGGGATTTGCCCTCATCAGGGTCATACTTTCGCAGTATTAACATACATGTTGACCTGAGCAAGGGTTTTTCTCTGCTTTGGATCACGTAGCAAAGTGGTACCACACTAAAACAGTCAATTATACCTGGTTTCGATCAATATTTTATAGGATAACGCAAGTTATGTCTGGGATACGTCGGGGATTTGCTCTCATCAGGCCCATACTTTCGCGTTTTTCACATACTTGTTGAAGAGATCCTGGTCTTTTTCTGGATTGGATCACGTAGTAATGTGGCACCACACTGAAACAGTCCATTAAACCTGGTTTCGATCAGTATTTTAGAGAATAATTCATGTTAGGTCTAGGTTAGGTCTGGAATTTGCTCTCATCAGGCTCGTACTTTCGCATATTTCTCATCCCTTGATGGCCAGATTCTGGGCTTTTACGTGTTTGGATCACGTAGTAATGTGGTACCACACTGAAACAGTCCATTAAACCTGGTTTCGATCAATATTTTAGAGGATAACGCATGTTATGTCTAGGTTAGGCCTGGGAATTGCCCACATCAGACTCACACTTTCGCATACTTCACATACTTGTTGAACAGATCCTGGGTTTTTTCTGGTGTGGATCACGTTGTAATGTGGTACCACACTGAAACAGTCCATTAAACCTGGTTTCGATCAGTATTTTAGAGAATAATTCATGTTAGGTCTAGGTTAGGTCTGGGATTTGCTCTCATCAGGCTCGTACTTTCGCATATATCTCATACTTGATGGCCAGATTCTGGGCTTTTTCTGGTTTGGATCACGTAGTAATGTGGTACCACACTGAAACAGACCATTAAACCTGGTTTCGATTATTATTTTAGTGGATAACGCATGTTAGGTCTAGGTTAGGTCTGGGATTTGCCCTCATCAGGGTCATACTTTCGCTGTTTTAACATACATGTTGAACAGATCCCTGGATATTGCTGGTTTGGATCACGTAGTAATGTGGTACCACACTGAAACAGTCCATTAAACCTGGTGTCGATCAATATTCTAGGGGATAACACATGTAAGGTCTAGGTTAGGTCTGGGATTTGCCCAAATCAGGGTCATACTTTCGCAGTATTAACATACATGTTGACCTGAGCGAGGGTTTTTTCTGCTTTGGATCACGTAGCAAAGTGGTACCACAATAAAACAGTCAATTAAACCTGGTTTCGATCAATATTTTAGAGGATAACGCATGTTATGTCTAGATTAGGCCTGGGAATTGCCCACATCAGACTCATACTTTCGCATACTTCACATACTTGTTGAACAGATCCTGGGTTTTTTTCTGGTGTGGATCACGTAGTAATGTGGTACCACACTGGAACAGTCGTTTAAACCTGGTTTCGATCTATATTTTAGAGGATAACGCAAGTTAGGTCTGGGACAGGTCTGGGATCTGCCATCATCAGGGTCATTCTTTCGCAGTTTTAACATACATGTTGAACAGATCCCTGGATTTTGCTGGTTTGGATCACGTAGTAATGTGGTACCACACTGAAACAGTCAATTAAACCTGGTTTCCATCAATATTTTTGAGGATAACGCATGTTAGGTCAAGGTTAGGCCTGGGACTTGCCAACATCAGACTCATGCTTTCGCATTCTTCACATACTTGTTGAACAGGTGCTGGGTTTTTTCTGGTTTGGAACACGTAGTAATGTCGTACCACACTGAAACACTCCATCAAACCTGGTTTCGATCAATATTTTAGACGATAACGCATGCTATGTCTAGGTTAGGCCTGGGATTTGCCCACATCAGGCTCATACTTTCGCATACTTCACATACTTGTTGAACAGATCCTGGGTTTTTTTCTGGTTTCGATCACGTAGTAATGTGGTACCACACTGAAACGGTCAATTGAACCTGGTTTCGAATAATATTTTAGTGGATTACACATGTTAGGTCTAGGTTAGGTCTGGGATTTGCCCTCATCAGGGTCATACTTTCGCAGCTTTAACATACATGCTGACTTGATCGTTGGTTTTTTCTGCTTTGTATCACGTCGTAAAGTGGTACCACACAGAAGCAGTCAATTAAACCTGGATTCGATCAATATTTTTGAGGACAACGCATGTTAGGTCTAGGTTAGGCCTGGGATTTTCCCTCATCAGACTGATACTTTCGAATTCTTCACATACTTGTTGAACAGATCCAGGGTTTTTTCTGGTTTGGATCACGTAGTAATGTGGTACCACACTGAAACAGACCATTAAACCTGGTTTCGATTAATATTTTAGAGGATAACGCATGTTAGGTCTAGGTTAGGTCTGGGATTTGCCCTCATCAGGGTCATTCTTTCGCAGTTTTAACATACATGTTGAGCAGATCCCTGGATTTTGCTGGTTTGGATCACGTAGTAATGTGGTACCACACTGAAACAGTCAATTAAACCCGGTTTCCATCAATATTTTTGAGGATAACGCATGTTAGGTCTAGGTTAGGCCTGGGACTTGCCAACATCAGACTCATGCTTTCACATTCTTCACATACTTGTCGAACAGGTGCTGGGTTTCTTCTGGTTTGGATCACGTAGTAATGTGGTACCACACTGAAACAGACAATTAAACCTGGTTTCCATTAATATTTTAGTGGATAACACATGTTATGTCTAGGTAAGGTCTGGGATTTGCCCTCATCAGGGTCATACTTTCGCAGTTTTAGCATACATGTTGAACATATCCCTGGATTTTGCTGGTTTGGATCACGTAGTAATGTGGTACCACACTGAAACGGTCAATTAAACCTGGTTTCCATCAATATTTTTGAGGATAACGCATGTTAGGTCTAGGTTAGGCCTGGGACATGCCAACATCAGACTCATGCTTTCGCATTCTTCACATACTTGTTTAACAGATGCTGGGTTTTTTCTGGTTTCGATCACGTAGTAATGTGGTACCACACTGAAACAGTCAATTAAACCTGGTTTCGATCAGTATTTTAGAGGATAACGCATGCTATGTCTAGGTTAGGCCTGGGATTTGGCAACATCAGACTCATACTTCCGCATACTTCACATACTTGTTGAACAGATCCTGGGTTTTTTTCTGGTTTGGATCACGTAGTAATGTGGTACCACACTGAAACAGTCGATTAAACATGGTTTCGATCAATATTTTTGAGGACAACGCATGTTAGGTCTAGGTCAGGCCTGGGATTTTCCCTCATAAGACTGATACTTTCGCATTCTTCACATACTTGTTGAACAGATCCTGGGTTTTTTCTGGTTTGGATCACGTACTAATGTGGTACCACACTGAAACAGTCAATTAAAACTGGTTTCCATCAATATTTTTGAGGATAACGCATGTTAGGTCTAGGTTAGGCCTGGGACTTGCCAACATCAGACTCATGCTTTCGCATTCTTCACATACTTGTTTAACAGATGCTGGGCTTTTTCTGGATTGGATCACGTAGTAATGTGGTACCTCACTGAAACAGTCGATTAAACATGGTTTCGATCAATATTTTTGAGGACAACGCATGTTAGGTCTGGGATAGGTCTGGGATCAGCCCCCATCAGGCTCATACCTTCGCATTTTTCACATACTTGTTGAACAGATCCATGGCTTTTTCTGGTTTGGATCACGTAGTAATGTGGTACCACACTGAAACAGACAATTAAACCTGGTTTCGATCAGTATTTTAGAGGATAACGCATGCTATGTCTAGGTTAGGCCTGGGATTTGGCAACATCAGACTCATACTTCCGCATACTTCACATACTTGTTGAACAGATCCTGGGTTTTTTTCTGGTTTGGATCACGTAGTAATGTGGTACCACACTGAAACAGTCGATTAAACATGGTTTCGATCAATATTTTTGAGGACAACGCATGTTAGGTCTAGGTCAGGCCTGGGATTTTCCCTCATAAGACTGATACTTTCGCATTCTTCACATACTTGTTGAACAGATCCTGGGTTTTTTCTGGTTTGGATCACGTACTAATGTGGTACCACACTGAAACAGTCAATTAAAACTGGTTTCCATCAATATTTTTGAGGATAACGCATGTTAGGTCTAGGTTAGGCCTGGGACTTGCCAACATCAGACTCATGCTTTCGCATTCTTCACATACTTGTTTAACAGATGCTGGGCTTTTTCTGGATTGGATCACGTAGTAATGTGGTACCACACTAAAACAGTCAATTATACCTGGTTTCGATCAATATTTTATAGGATAACGCAAGTTATGTCTGGGATACGTCTGGGATTTGCTCTCATCAGGCCCATACTTTCGCGTTTTTCACATACTTGTTGAAGAGATCCTGGGCTTTTTCTGGATTGGATCACGTAGTAATGTGGTACCACACTGAAACAGTCGATTAAACCTGGTTTCGATCAATATTTTTGGGGACAACGCATGTTATGTCTAGGTTAGGTCTGGGATTTGCCCTCATCAGGGTCATACTTTCGCAGTTTTAACATACACGTTGAACAGATCCCTGGATTTTGCTGGTTTGGATCACGTAGTAATGTGGCACCACACTGAATCAGTCAATTAAACATGGTTTCCATCAATATTTTTGAGAATAACGCATGTTAGGACTAGGTTAGGCCTGGGATTTGCCCACATCAGACTCATACTGTTGCATTCTTCACATACTTGTTGAAGAGATCCTGGTCTTTTTCTGGATTGAATTACGTAGTAATGTGGTACCACACTGAAACAGTCCATTAAACCTGGTTTCGATCAGTATTTTAGAGAATAATTCATGTTAGGTCTAGGTTAGGTCTGGGATTTGCTCTCATCAGGCACGTACTTTCGCATATTTCTCATACTTGATGGCCAGATTCTGGGCTTTTTCTGGTTTGGATCACGTAGTAATGTGGTACCACACTGAAACAGTCAATTAAGCCTGGTTTCCATCAATATTTTTGAGGATAACGCATGTTATGTCTAGGTTAGGCCTGGGATTTGCCCACATCAGACTCATACTGTTGCATTCTTCACATACTTGTTGAAGAGATCCTGGTCTTTTTCTGGATTGAATGACGTAGTAATGTGGTACCACACTGAGACAGTCCATTAAACCTGGTTTCGATCAGTATTTTAGAGAATAATTCATGTTAGGTCTAGGTTAGGTCTGGGATTTGCCCTCATCAGGGTCATACTTTCGCAGTTTTAACATACACGTTGAACAGATCCCTGGATTTTGCTGGTTTGGATCACGTAGTAATGTGGCACCACCCTGAAACAGTCAATTAAACATGGTTTCCATCAATATTTTTGAGAATAACGCATGTTAGGACTAGGTTAGGCCTGGGATTTGCCCACATCAGACTCATACTGTTGCATTCTTCACATACTTGTTGAAGAGATCCTGGTCTTTTTCTGGTGTGGATCACGTAGTAATGTGGTACCACACTGAAACAGTCAATTAAACCTGGTTTCGATCAATGTTTTAGAGGATAACGCAAGTTATGTCCGGGATAGGTCTGGGATTTGCCCTCATCAGGCTCATACTTTCGCGTTTTTCACATACTTGTTGAAGAGATCCTGGTCTTTTTCTGGATTGGATCACGTAGTAATGTGGTACCACACTAAAACAGTCCATTAAACCTGTTTTCGATCAATATTTTAAAGAATAATTCATGTTAGGTCTAGGTTAGGTCTGGAATATGCTCTCATCAGGCTCGTACTTTCGCATATTTCTCATACTTGATGGCCAGATTCTGGGCTTGTTCTTGTTTGGATCACGTAGTAATGTGGTACCACACTGAAACAGTCCATTAAACCTGGTTTCGATCAATATTTTAGAGGATAACGCATGTTATGTCTAGGTTAGGCCTGGGAATTGCCCACATCAGACTCACACTTTCGCATACTTCACATACTTGTTGAACAGATCCTGGGTTTTTTCTGGTGTGGATCACGTTGTAATGTGGTACCACACTGAAACAGTCGTTTAAACCTGGTTTCGATCTATATTTTTGAGGACAACGCATGTTAGGTCTAGGTTAGGCCTGCGATTTTCCCTCATCAGACTCATACTTTCGCATTCTTCATATACTTGTTGAACGGATGCTGGGTTTTTTCTGGTTTGGATCACGTAGTAATGTGGTACCACTTTGAAACAGTCAATTAGACCTGGTTTCGATCAATATTTTAGAGGATAACGCAAGTTAGGTCTGGGACAGGTCTGGGATCTGCCATCATCAGGCTCATACCTTCGCATTTTTCACATACTTGTTGATCAGATCCTGGGTTTTTCAGGTTTGGATCACGTAGTAATGTGGTACCACACTGAGACAGACCATTAAACCTGGTTTCGAATATTATTTTAGTGGATAACGCATGTTAGGTCTAGGTTAGGTCTGGGATTTGCCCAAATCAGGGTCATACTTTCGCAGTATTAACATACATGTTGACCTGAGCGAGGGTTTTTTCTGCTTTGGATCACGTAGCAAGGTGGTACCACACTAAAACAGTCAATTAAGCCTGGTATCGATCAATGTTTTAGACGATAACGCAAGTTATGTCCGGGATAGGTCTGGGGTTTGCCCTCATCAGGCTCATACTTTCGCGTTTTTCACATGCTTGTTGAAGAGATCCTGGTCTTTTTCTGGATTGGATCACGTAGTAATGTGGTACCACACTGAAACAGTCCATTAAACCTGGTTTCGATCAGTATTTTAGAGAATAATTCATGTTAGGTCTAGGTTAGGTCTGGGATTTGCTCTCATCAGGCTCGTACATTCGCATATATCTCATACTTGATGGCCAGATTCTGGGCTTTTTCTGGTTTGGATCACGTAGTAATGTGGTACCACACTGAAACAGACCATTAAACCTGGTTTCGATTATTATTTTAGTGGATAACGCATGTTAGGTCTAGGTTAGGTCTGGGATTTGCCCTCATCAGGGTCATACTTTCGCAGTTTTAACATACATGTTGAACTGATCCCTGGATATTGCTGGTTTGGATCACGTAGTAATGTGGTACCACACTGAAACAGTCAATTAAACCTGGTTTCCATCAATATTTTTGAGGATAACGCATGTTAGGTCTTGGTTAGGCCTGGGATTTGCTCTCATCAGGCTCGTACTTTCGCATATTTCTCATACTTGGTGGCCAGATTCAGGGCTTTTTCTGGTTTGGATCACATAGTAATGTGGTACCACACTGAAACAGACCATTAAACCTGGTTTCGATTATTATTTTAGTGGATAACGCATGTTAGGTCTAGGTTAGGTCTGGGATTTGCCCTCATCAGGGTCATACTTTCGCAGTTTTAACATACACGTTGAACAGATCCCTGGATTTTGCTGGTTTGGATCACGTAGTAATGTGGCACCACACTGAAACAGTCAATTAAACATGGTTTCCATCAATATTTTTGAGAATAACGCATGTTAGGACTAGGTTAGGCCTGGGATTTGCCCACATCAGACTCATACTTTCGCATACTTCACATACTTGTTGAACAGATCCTGGGTTTTTTCTGGTGTGGATCACGTAGTAATGTGGTACCACACTGAAACAGTCTTTTAAACCTGGTTTCGATCAGTATTTTAGAGAATAATTCATGTTAGGTCTAGGTTAGGTCTGTGATTTGCTCTCATCAGGCTCGTACTTTCGCATATTTCTCATACTTGATGGCCAGATTCTGGGCTTTTTCTGGTTTGGATCACGTAGTAATGTGGTACCACACTGAAACAGTCAACTAAGCCTGGTTTCCATCAATATTTTTGAGGATAACGCATGTTATGTCTAGGTTAGGCCTGGGAATTGCCCACATCAGACTCATACTTTCGCATACTTCACATACTTGTTGAACAGATCCTGGGTTTTTTCTGGTGTGGATCACGTAGTAATGTGGTACCACACTGAAACAGTCCATTAAACCTGGTTTCGATCAATGTTTTAGAGGATAACGCAAGTTATGTCCGGGATAGGTCTGGGATTTGCCCTCATCAGGCTCATACTTTCGCGTTTTTCACATACTTGTTGAAGAGATCCTGGTCTTTTTCTGGATTGGATCACGTAGTAATGTGGTACCACACTGAAACAGTCCATTAAACCTGGTTTCGATCAATATTTTAAAGAATAATTCATGTTAGGTCTAGGTTAGGTCTGGAATTTGCTCTCATCAGGCTCGTACTTTCGCATATTTCTCATCCCTTGATGGCCAGATACTGGGCTTTTTCGTGTTTGGATCACGTAGTAATGTGGTACCACACTGAAACAGTCCATTAAACCTGGTTTCGATCAATACTTTAGAGGATAACGCTTGTTATGTCTAGGTTAGGCCTGGGAATTGCCCACATCAGACTCACACTTTCGCATACTTCACATACTTGTTGAACAGATCCTGGGTTTTTTCTGGTGTGGATCACGTTGTAATGTGGGACCACACTGAAACAGTCGTTTAAACCTGGTTTCGATCTATATTTTTGAGGACAACGCATGATAGGTCTAGGTTAGGCCTGCGATTTTCCCTCAGCAGACTCATACTTTCGCATTCTTCATATACTTGTTGAACGGATGCTGGGTTTTTTCTGGTTTGGATCACGTAGTAATGTGGTACCACTTTGAAACAGTCAATTAGACCTGGTTTCGATCAATATTTTAGAGGATAACGCAAGTTAGGTCTGGGACAGGTCTGGGATCTGCCATCATCAGGCTCATACCTTCGCATTTTTCACATACTTGTTGATCAGATCCTGGGTTTTTCAGGTTTGGATCACGTAGTAATGTGGTACCACACTGAGACAGACCATTAAACCTGGTTTCGATTATTATTTTAGTGGATAACGCATGTTAGGTCTAGGTTAGGTCTGGGATTTGCCCAAATCAGGGTCATACTTTCGCAGTATTAACATACATGTTGACCTGAGCGAGGGTTTTTTCCGCTTTGGATCACGTAGAAAAGTGGTACCACACTAAAACAGTCAATTAAGCCTGGTATCGATCAATGTTTTAGACGATAACGCAAGTTATGTCCGGGATAGGTCTGGGGTTTGCCCTCATCAGGCTCATACTTTCGCGTTTTTCACATACTTGTTGAAGAGATCCTGGTCTTTTTCTGGATTGGATCACGTAGTAATGTGGTACCACACTGAAACAGTCCATTAAACCTGGTTCCGATCAGTATTTTAGAGAATAATTCATGTTAGGTCTAGGTTAGGTCTGGAATTTGCTCTCATCAGGCTCGTACTTTCGCATATTTCTCATCCCTTGATGGCCAGATTCTGGGCTTTTTCGTGTTTGGATCACGTAGTAATGTGGTACCACACTGAAACAGTCCATTAAACCTGGTTTCGATCAATATTTTAGAGGATAACGCATGTTATGTCTAGGTTAGGCCTGGGAATTGCCCACATCAGACTCACACTTTCGCATACTTCACATACTTGTTGAACAGATCCTGGGTTTTTTCTGGTGTGGATCACGTTGTAATGTGGTACCACACTGAAACAGTCCATTAAACCTGGTTTCGATCAGTATTTTAGAGAATAATTCATGTTAGGTCTAGGTTAGGTCTGGGATTTGCTCTCATCAGGCTCGTACTTTCGCAGATTTAACATACATGTTGAACAGATCCCTGGATATTGCTGGTTTGGATCCCGTAGTAATGTGGTACCACACTGAAACAGTCCATTAAACCTGGTGTCGATCAATATTCTAGGGGATAACACATGTAAGGTCTAGGTTAGGTCTGGGATTTGCCCAAATCAGGGTCATACTTTCGCAGTATTAACATACATGTTGACCTGAGCGAGGGTTTTTTCTGCTTTGGATCACGTAGCAAAGTGGTACCACAATAAAACAGTCAATTAAACCTGGTTTCGATCAATATTTTAGAGGATAACGCATGTTATGTCTAGGTTAGGCCTGGGAATTGCCCACATCAGACTCATACTTTCGCATACTTCACATACTTGTTGAACAGATCCTGGGTTTTTTTCTGGTGTGGATCACGTAGTAATGTGGTACCACACTGGAACAGTCGTTTAAACCTGGTTTCGATCTATATTTTAGAGGATAACGCAAGTTAGGTCTGGGACAGGTCTGGGATCTGCCATCATCAGGCTCATACCTTCGCATTTTTCACATACTTGTTGATCAGATCCTGGGTTTTTCTGGTTTGGATCACATAGTAATGTGGTACCACACTGAAACAGACCATCAAACCTGGTTTCGATTATTATTTTAGTGGATATCGCATGTTAGGTCTAGGTTAGGTCTGGGATTTGCCCTCATCAGGGCCATACTTTCGCAGTTTTAACATACATGTTGAACAGATCCCTGGATTTTGCTGGTTTGGATCACGTAGTAATGTGGTACCACACTGAAACAGTCAATTAAACCTGGTTTCCATCAATATTTTTGAGGATAACGCATGTTAGGTCTAGGTTAGGCCTGGGATTTGCCCAAATCAGGGTCATACTTTCGCAGTATTAACATACGTGTTGACCTGAGCGAGGGTTTTTTCTGGTTTGGATCACGTAGCAAAGTGGTACCACACTAAAACAGTCAACTAAACCTGGTATCGACCAATGTTTTAGAGGATAACAGCAAGTTATGTCCGGGATAGGTCTGGGATCTGCCATCATCAGGCTCATACCTTCGCATTTTTCACATACTTGTTGATCAGATCCTGGGTTTTTCTGGTTTGGATCACGTAGTAATGTGGTACCACACTGAAACAGTCAATTAAACCTGGTTTCCATCAATATTTTTGAGGATAACGCATGTTAGGTCTAGGCTAGGCCTGGGATTTGCCCAAATCAGGGTCATACTTTCGCAGTATTAACATACATGTTGACCTGAGCGAGGGTTTTTTCTGCTTTGGATCACGTAGCAAAGTGCTACCACACTAAAACAGTCAATTAAACCTGGTTTCGATTAATATTTTTGTGGAAAACGCAAGTTAGGTCTGGGACAGGTCTGGGATCTGCCATCATCAGGCTCATACCTTCGCATTTTTCACATACTTGTTGATCAGATCCTGGGTTTTTCAGGTTTGGATCACGTAGTAATGTGGTACCACACTGAGACAGACCATTAAACCTGGTTTCGATTATTATTTTAGTGGATAACGCATGTTAGGTCTAGGTTAGGTCTGGGATTTGCCCAAATCAGGGTCATAATTTCGCAGTATTAACATACATGTTGACCTGAGCGAGGGTTTTTTCCGCCTTGGATCACGTAGAAAAGTGGTACCACACTAAAACAGTCAATTAAGCCTGGTATCGATCAATGTTTTAGACGATAACGCAAGTTATGTCCGGGATAGGTCTGGGGTTTGCCCTCATCAGGCTCATACTTTCGCGTTTTTCACATACTTGTTGAAGAGATCCTGGTCTTTTTCTGGATTGGATCACGTAGTAATGTGGTACCGCACTGAAACAGTCCATTAAACCTGGTTCCGATCAGTATTTTAGAGGATAATTCATGTTAGGTCTAGGTTAGGTCTGGAATTTGCTCTCATCAGGCTCGTACTTTCGCATATTTCTCATCCCTTGATGGCCAGATTCTGGGCTTTTTCGTGTTTGGATCACGTAGTAATGTGGTACCACACTGAAACAGTCCATTAAACCTGGTTTCGATCAATATTTTAGAGGATAACGCATGTTATGTCTAGGTTAGGCCTGGGAATTGCCCACATCAGACTCACACTTTCGCATACTTCACATACTTGTTGAACAGATCCTGGGTTTTTTCTGGTGTGGATCACGTTGTAATGTGGTACCACACTGAAACAGTCCATTAAACCTGGTTTCGATCAGTATTTTAGAGAATAATTCATGTTAGGTCTAGGTTAGGTCTGGGATTTGCTCTCATCAGGCTCGTACTTTCGCATATATCTCATACTTGATGGCCAGATTCTGGGCTTTTTCTGGTTTGGATCACGTAGTAATGTAGTACCACACTGAAACAGACCATTAAACCTGGTTTCGATTATTATTTTAGTGGATAACGCATGTTAGGTCTAGGTTAGGTCTGGGATTTGCCCTCATCAGGGTCATACTTTCGCAGTTTTAACATACATGTTGAACAGATCCCTGGATATTGCTGGTTTGGATCCCGTAGTAATGTGGTACCAAACTGAAACAGTCCATTAAACCTGGTGTCGATCAATATTCTAGGGGATAACACATGTAAGGTCTAGGTTAGGTCTGGGATTTGCCCAAATCAGGGTCATACTTTCGCAGTATTAACATACATGTTGACCTGAGCGAGGGTTTTTTCTGCTTTGGATCACGTAGCAAAGTGGTACCACAATAAAACAGTCAATTAAACCTGGTTTCGATCAATATTTTAGAGGATAACGCATGTTATGTCTAGGTTAGGCCTGGGAATTGCCCACATCAGACTCATACTTTCGCATACTTCACATACTTGTTGAACAGATCCTGGGTTTTTTTCTGGTGTGAATCACGTAGTAATGTGGTACCACACTGAAACAGTCGATTAAACCTGGTTTCGATCAATATTTTTGGGGACAACGCATGTTAGGTCTAGGTTAGGCCTGGGATTTTCCCTCATCAGACTCATACTTTCGCATTCCTCATATACTTGTTGAACAGATGCTGGGATTTTTCTGCTTTGGATCACGTAGTAATGTGGTACCACACTGAAACAGTCAATTAAACCTGGTTTCCATCAATATTTTTGAGGATAACGCATGTTAGGTCTAGGCTAGGCCTGGGATTTGCCCAAATCAGGGTCATACTTTCGCAGTATTAACATACATGTTGACCTGAGCGAGGGTTTTTTCTGCTTTGGATCACGTAGCAAAGTGGTACCACACTAAAACAGTCAATTAAACCTGGTTTCGATTAATATTTTTGTGGATAACGCATGTTAGGTCTAGGTTAAGTCTGGGATTTGCCCTCATCAGGGTCATACTTTCGCAGTTTTAACATACATGTTGAACACATCCCTGGATTTTGCTGGTTTGGATCACGTAGTAAAGTGGTACCACACTGAAACGGTCAATTAAACCTGGTTTCGATCAATATTTTAGAGGATAACGCAAGTTAGGTCTAGGATAGGTCTGGGATCTGCCCTCATCAGGCTCATACCTTCGCATTTTTCTCATTTTTGTTGGCCAGATCCTGGGCTTTTTCTGGTTTGGATCACGTAGTAATGTGGTGCCACACTGAAACAGTCAATTAAACCTGGTTTCGATCAATATTTTAGTGGATAACACATGTTAGGTCTAGGTTAGGCCTGGGATTTGCCCACATCAGACTCATACTGTTGCATACTTCACATACTTGTGGAACAGAGCCTGGGCTTTTTCTGGTTTGGAACACGTAGTAATGTGGTGCCACACTGAAACAGTCAATTACACCTGATTTCGATCAATATTTTAGAGGATAACGCAAGTTAGGTCTGGGATAGGTCTGGGATTTGCCCTCATCAGGGTCATATTTTCGCGTTTTTCACATACTTGTTGAACAGATCCTGGGTTTTTTCTAGTTTGGATCAGGTAGTAATGTGGTACCACACAGAAACTGTCGATTAATCCTGGTTTCGATCAATATCTTAGAGGATAACGCATGATAGGTCTAGGTTAGGCCTGGGATTTGCCCTCATCACGGTCATACTTTCGCAGTTTTAACATACATGTTGACCTGAGCGTGGGTTTTTTCTGCTTTGGATCACGTAGCAAAGTGGTACCACACTAAAACAGTCAATTAAGCCTGGTATCGATCAATGTTTTAGAGGATAACGCAAGTTATGTCCGGGATAGGTCTGGGGTTTGCCCTCATCAGGCTCATACCTTCGCATTTTTCACATACTTGTTGATCAGATCCTGGGTTTTTCAGGTTTGGATCACGTAGTAATGTGGTACCACACTGAGACAGTCCATTAAACCTGGTTTCGATCAGTATTTTAGAGAATAATTCATGTTAGGTCTAGGTTAGGTCTGGGATTTGCTCTCATCAGGCTCGTACTTTCTCATATATCTCATACTTGATGGCCAGATTCTGGGCTTTTTCTTGTTTGGATCACGTAGTAATGTGGTACCACACAGAAACAGTCCATTAAACCTGGTTTCGATCAATATTTTAGAGGATAACGCATGTTATGTCTAGGTTAGGCTTGGGAATTGCCCACATCAGACTCATACTTTCGCATACTTCACATACTTGTTGAACAGATCCTGGGTTTTTTTCTGGTGTGGATCACGTAGTAATGTGGTACCACACTGAAACAGTCGTTTAAACCTGGTTTCGATCAGTATTTTAGAGAATAATTCATGTTAGGTCTAGGTTAGGTCTGGGATTTGCTCTCTGCAGGCTCGTACTTTCGCATATTTCTCATACTTGATGGCCAGATTCTGGGCTTTTTCTGGATTGGATCACGTAGTAATGTGGTACCACACTGAGACAGACCATTAAACCTGGTTTCGATTATTATTTTAGTGGATAACGCATGTTAGGTCTAGGTTAGGTCTGGGATTTGCCCAAATCAGGGTCATACTTTCGCAGTATTAACATACATGTTGACCTGAGCGAGGGTTTTTTCTGCTTTGGATCACGTAGCAAAGTGGTACCACACTAAAACAGTCAATTAAGCCTGGTATCGATCAATGTTTTAGACGATAACGCAAGTTATGTCCGGGATAGGTTTGGGGTTTGCCCTCATCAGGCTCATACTTTCGCGTTTTTCACATACTTGTTGAAGAGATCCTGGTCTTCTTCTGGATTGGATAACGTAGTATTGTGGTACCACACTGAAACAGTCCATTAAACCTGGTTTCGATCAGTATTTTAGAGAATAATTCATGTTAGGTCTAGGTTAGGTCTCGGATTTGCTCTCATCAGGCTCGTACTTTCGCATATATCTCATAGTTGATGGCCAGATTCTGGGCTTTTTCTGGTTTGGATCACGTAGTAATGTGGTACCACACTGAAACAGACCATTAAACCTGGTTTCGATTATTATTTTAGTGGATAACGCATGTTAGGTCTAGGTTAGGTCTGGGATTTGCCCTCATCAGGGTCATACTTTCGCAGTTTTAACATACATGTTGAACTGATCCCTGGATATTGCTGGTTTGGATCACGTAGTAATGTGGTACCACACTGAAACAGTCAATTAAACCTGGTTTCCATCAATATTTTTGAGGATAACGCATGTTAGGTCTAGGTTAGGCCTGGGATTTGCTCTCATCAGGCTCGTACTTTCGCATATTTCTCATACTTGATGGCCAGATTCAGGGCTTTTTCTGGTTTGGATCACGTAGTAATGTGGTACCACACTGAAACAGTCCATTAAACCTGGTGTCGATCAATATTCTAGGGGATAACACATGTAAGGTCTAGGTTAGGTCTGGGATTTGCCCAAATCAGGGTCATACTTTCGCAGTATTAACATACATGTTGACCTGAGCGAGGGTTTTTTCTGCTTTGGATCACGTAGCAAAGTGGTACCACAATAAAACAGTCAATTAAACCTGGTTTCGATCAATATTTTAGAGGATAACGCATGCTATGTCTAGGTTAGGCCTGGGAATTGCCCACATCAGACTCATACTTTCGCATACTTCACATACTTGTTGAACAGATCCTGGGTTTTTTTCTGGTGTGCATCACGTAGTAATGTGGTACCACACTGGAACAGTCGTTTATACCTGGTTTCGATCTATATTTTAGAGGATAACGCAAGTTAGGTCTGGGACAGGTCTGGGATCTGCCATCATCAGGCTCATACCTTCGCATTTTTCACATACTTGTTGATCAGATCCTGGGTTTTTCTGGTTTGGATCACATAGTAATGTGGTACCACACTGAAACAGACCATTAAACCTGGTTTCGATTATTATTTTAGTGGATAACGCATGTTAGGTCTAGGTTAGGTCTGGGATTTGCCCTCATCAGGGTCATACTTTCGCAGTTTTAACATACATGTTGAACAGATCCCTGGATTTTGCTGGTTTGGATCACGTAGTAATGTGGTACCACACTGAAACAGTCAATTAAACCTGGTTTCCATCAATATTTTTGAGGATAACGCATGTTAGGTCTAGGTTAGGCCTGGGATTTGCCCAAATCAGGGTCATACTTTCGCAGTATTAACATACATGTTGACCTGAGCGAGGGTTTTTTCTGGTTTGGATCACGTAGCAAAGTGGTACCTCACTAAAACAGTCAATTACACCTGGTATCGACCAATGTTTTAGAGGATAACAGCAAGTTATGTCCGGGATAGGTCTGGGATCTGCCATCATCAGGCTCATACCTTCGCATTTTTCACATACTTGTTGATCAGATCCTGGGCTTTTTCTGGTTTGGATCACGTAGTAATGTGGTGCCACACTGAAACAGTCAATTAAACCTGGTTTCGATCAATATTTTAGAGGATAACGCAAGTTAGGTCTGGGTTAAGTCCAGGATTTGCCGTCATCAGTCTCATACATTCGCATACTTCACATACTTCTTGAACAGATCCTGGGTTTTTTTCTGGTTTGGATCACATAGTAATGTGGTACCACACTGAAACAGTCAATTAAACCTGGTTTCGATTAATATTTTAGTGGATAACACATGTTAGGTCTAGGTTAGGCCTGGGATTTGCCCACATCAGACTCATACTGCTGCATTCTTCACATACTTGTGGAACAGATCCTGGGCTTTTTCTGGTTTGGAACACGTAGTAATGTGGTGCCACACTGAAACAGTCAATTACACCTGATTTCGATCAATATTTTAGAGGATAACGCAAGTTTGGTCTGGGATAGGCCTGGGATTTGCCCTCATCAGGGTCATACTTTCGCAGTTTTAACATACATGTTGACCTGATCGAGGGTTTTTTCTGCTTTGGATCACCTAGTAAAGTGGTACCACACGAAAACAGTCAATTAAACCTGGTTTCGATCAATATTTTATGGGATAACGCAAGTTAGGTCTGGGATAGGTCTGGGATTTGCCCTCATCAGGGTCATATTTTCGCGTTTTTCACATACTTGTTGAACAGATCCTGGGTTTTCTCTAGTTTGGATCAGGTAGTAATGTGGTACCACACAGAAACTGTCGATTAATCCTGATTTCGATCAATATCTTAGAGGATAACGCATGTTAGGTCTAGGTTAGGCCTGGGATTTGCCCTCGTCACGGTCATACTTTCGCAGTTTTAACATACAGGTTGACCTGAGCGAGGGTTTTTTCTGCTTTGGATCACGTACCAAAGTGGTACCACACTAAAACAGTCAATTAAGCCTGGTATCGATCAATGTTTTAGAGGATAACGCAAGTTATGTCCTGGATAGGTCTGGGGTTTGCCCTCATCAGGCTCATACTTACGCGTTTTTCACATACTTGTTGAAGAGATCCTGGTCTTTTTCTGGATTGGATCACGTAGTAATGTGGTACCACACTGAAACAGTCCATTAAACCTGGTTTCGATCAGTATTTTAGAGAATAATTCATGTTAGGTCTAGGTTAGGTCTGGGATTTGCTCTCATCAGGCTCGTACTTTCGCATATATCTCATACTTGATGGCCAGATTCTGGGCTTTTTCTTGTTTGGATCACGTAGTAATGTGGTACCACACTGAAACAGTCCATTAAACCTGGTTTCGATCAATATTTTAGAGGATAACGCATGTTATGTCTAGGTTAGGCCTGGGAATTGCCCCACATCAGACTCATACTTTCGCATACTTCACATACTTGTTGAACAGATCCTGGGTTTTTTCTCGTGTGGATCACGTAGTAATGTGGTACCACACTGAAACAGTCGATTAAACCTGGTCTTGATAAATATTTTAGAGGATAACCCATGTTTGGTCTGGGTAAGGTCTAGGATTTGCCCTAATCAGGCTCATAATTTCGCATATTTCTCATACTTCATGGCTAGATCCTGGGCTTTTTCTGGATTGGATCACGTAGTAATGTGGTACCACACTGAAACAGTCAATTAAACCTGGTTTCGATCAATATTTTAGAGGATAACGCATGTTATGTCTAGGTTGGGCTTGGGATTTGCCCTCATCAGACACATACTTTCGCATTCTCCACATACTTGTTAAACAGATTCTGGGTTTTTTCTGGTTTGGATCACGTAGCAATGTGGTACCACACTGAAACAGTCGATTAAACCTGGTCTTGATAAATATTTTAGAGTATAACCCATGTTTGGTCTGGGTAAGGTCTAGGATTTGCCCTAATCAGGCTCATAATTTCGCATGTTTCTCATACTTCATGGCTAGATCCTGGGCTTTTTCTGGATTGGATCACGTAGTAATGTGGTACCACACTGAAACAGTCAATTAAACCTGGTTTCGATCAATATTTTAGAGGATAACGCATGTTATGTCTAGGTTGGGCTTGGGATTTGCCCTCATCAGACACATACTTTCGCATTCTCCACATACATGTTGAACGGATCCTGGGCTTTTTCTGGTTTGGATCACGTAGTAATGTGGTACCACACTGAAACAGTCCATTAAACCTGGTTTCCATCAATATTTTACAGGACAACGCAAGTTAGGTCTGGGATAGGTCTGGGATTTGTCCTCGTCTGGCTCATACTTTCGCATTCTCCACATACTTGTTGACGAGATCCTGGATTTTTTCTGGTTTGGATCACGTAGTAATGTGGTACCACACTGAAACAGTCAATTAAACCTGGTTTCGATCAATATTTTAGAGGATAACGCATGTTATGTCTAGGTTGGGCTTGGGATTTGCCCTCATCAGACACATACTTTCGCATTCTCCACATACTTGTTAAACAGATTCTGGGTTTTTTCTGGTTTGGATCACGTAGTAATGTGGTACCACACTGAAACAGTCCATTAAACCTGGTTTCGATCAATATTTTAGAGGATAACGCAAGTTAGGTCTAGGTTAGGCCTGGGATTTTCCCTCATCAGACACATACTTTCGCATTCTTCACATACTTGTTGAACAGATCCTGGGTTTTTTCTGGTTTGGATCACGTAGCAATGTGGTACCACACTGAAACAGTCGATTAAACCTGGTCTTGATAAATATTTTAGAGGATAACCCATGTTTGGTCTGGGTAAGGTCTAGGATTTGCCCTAATCAGGCTCATAATTTCGCATATTTCTCATACTTCATGGCTAGATCCTGGGCTTTTTCTGGATTGGATCACGTAGTAATGTGGTACCACACTGAAACAGTCAATTAAACCTGGTTTCGATCAATATTTTAGAGGATAACGCATGTTATGTCTAGGTTGGGCTTGGGATTTGCCCTCATCAGACACATACTTTCGCATTCTCCACATACTTGTTAAACAGATTCTGGGTTTTTTCTGGTTTGGATCACGTAGCAATGTGGTACCACACTGAAACAGTCGATTAAACCTGGTCTTGATAAATATTTTAGAGGATAACCCATTTTTGGTCTGGGTAAGGTCTAGGATTTGCCCTAATCAGGCTCATAATTTCGCATATTTCTCATACTTCATGGCTAGATCCTGGGCTTTTTCTGGATTGGATAACGTAGTAATGTGGTACCACACTGAAACAGTCAATTAAACCTGGTTTCGATCAATATTTTAGAGGATAACGCATGTTATGTCTAGGTTGGGCTTGGGATTTGCCCTCATCAGACACATACTTTCGCATTCTCCACATACTTGTTAAACAGATTCTGGGTTTTTTCTGGTTTGGATCACGTAGCAATGTGGTACCACACTGAAACAGTCGATTAAACCTGGTCTTGATAAATATTTTAGAGTATAACCCATGTTTGGTCTGGGTAAGGTCTAGGATTTGCCCTAATCAGGCTCATAATTTCGCATATTTCTCATACTTCATGGCTAGATCCTGGGCTTTTTCTGGATTGGATCACGTAGTAATGTGGTACCACACTGAAACAGTCAATTAAACCTGGTTTCGATCAATATTTTAGAGGATAACGCATGTTATGTCTAGGTTGGGCTTGAGATTTGCCCTCATCAGACACATACTTTCGCATTCTCCACATACATGTTGAACGGATCCTGGGCTTTTTCTGGTTTGGATCACGTAGTAATGTGGTACCACACTGAAACAGTCCATTAAACCTGGTTTCCATCAATATTTTACAGGACAACGCAAGTTAGGTCTGGGATAGGTCTGGGATTTGTCCTCATCAGGGTCATAGTTTCGCGTTTTTCACTTACTTGTTGGACAGATTCTGGGTTTTTTCTGGTTTGGATCACGTAGTAATGTGGTGCCACACTGAAACAGTCCATTAAACCTGGTTTCGATCAATATTTTAGAGGATGACGCATGTTAGGTCTAGGTTAGGTCTGGGATTTGCTCTTATCAGGCTCGTACTTTCGCATATTTCTCATAGCTGATGGCCAGATTCTGGGCTTTTCCTGGTTTGGATCACGTAGTAATGTGGCTCCACACTAAAACAGTCGATTAAAACAGGTTTCGGTTAATATTTTAGATGATAACGCAAGTTATGTCTGGGATAGGTCTGGGATTTGCCCTCGTCAGGCTCATACTTTCGCATTCTTCACATACTAGTTGTACAGATCCTCGGTTTTTTTCTGGTTTGGATCACGTAGTAATGTGGTACCACACTGAAACAGTCGATTAAACCTGGTTTCGATGAATAATTTTGAGGGTAACGCATGTTAGGTCTAGGTTAGGCCAGGGATTTTCCCTCATCAGACACATACTTTCGCATTCTTCACATACATGTTGAACGGATCCAAGGTTTTTCCTGGTTTGGATCACGTAGTAATGTGGTACCACACTGAATAAGTCCATTAAACCTGGTTTCCATGAATATTTTAGAGAATAACTCATGTTAGGTCTCGGTTAGGTCTGGGATTTGCTCTCATCAGGCTCGTACTTTCGCACATTTCTCATACATGATGGCCTGATTCTGGCCATTTTCTGGATTGGATCACGCAGTAATGTGGTACCACACTGAAACAGTCCATTAATCCTGGTTTCGATCAATATTTTAGAGGATAACGCATGTTAGGTCTAGGTTAGGTCTGGGATTTGCTCTCATCAGGCTCGTACTTTCGCATATTTCCCATACTTGATGGCCAGATCCTGGGCTTTTTCTGGTTTGGATCACGTAGTAATGTGGTACCACACTGAAACAGTAAATTAAACCTGGTTTCGATCAATATTTTAGAGGATAACGCATGTTATGTCGGAGATAGGTCTGGGATTTGCCCTCATCAGGCTCATAGTTTCGCGTTTTTCACATACTTGTTGAACAGATTCTGGGTTTTTTTCTGGTTTGGATCACGTAGTAATGTGGTGCCACACTGAAACAGTCCATTAAACCTGGTTTCGATCAATATTTTAGAGGATGACACATGTTAGGTCTAGGTTAGGTCTGGGATTTGCTCCTATCAGGCACGTAATTTCGCATATTTCTCATAGCTGATGGCCAGATTCTGGGCTTTTTCTGGTTTGGATCACGTAGTAATGTGGTTCCACACTGAAACAGTCGATTAAAACTGGTTTCGGTCAATATTTTAGAGGATAACGCATGATAGGTCTGGGATAGTTCTGGGATTTGCCCTCATCAGGCTCATAGTTTCACGTTTTTCACATACTTGTTGAACAGATTCTGGGTTTTATCTGGTTTGGATCACGTAGTAATGTGGTACCACACTGAAACAGTCGATTAAACCTGGTTTCGATCAATATTTTTGAGGCTAACGCATGTTATGTCTGGGATAGGCCTGGGATTTGCCATCATCAGACACATACTTTCGCATTCTCCACATACTCATTACACAGATCCTGGGTTTTTTCTGGTTTGGATCACGTAGTAATGTGGTTCCACACTGAAACAGTCGATTAAAACAGGTTTCGGTCAATATTTTAGATGATAACGCAAGTTATGTCTGGGATAGGTCTGGGATTTGCCCTCGTCAGGCTCATACTTTCGAATTCTTCACATACTAGTTGTACAGATCCTGGGTTGTTTTCTGCTTTGGATCACGTGGTAATGTGGTACCACACTGAAACATTCAATTAAATCTGGTCTTGATAAATATTTTAGAGGATAACGCATGTTAGGTCTGGGTTACGTCTCGGATTTGCCCGCATCAGGCTCATACTTTCGCACATTTCTCATACTTGATGCCTAGATCCTGGGCTTTTTCTGGATTGGATCACGTAGGAATGTGGTACCACACTGAAACAGTCCATTAAACCAGGTTTCGATCAATATTGTAGAGTATAACTCATGTTATGTCTAGTTTATGCCGGGGATTTGCCCTCATCAGACACATATTTTCGCGTTCTACACATACCTGTTAATCAAATCCTGGGTATTTTTCTGGTTTGGATCAGGTAGTAATGTGGTACCACACTGAAACAGTCCATTAAACCTGGTTTCGATCAATATTTTAGAGGATAACGCATGTTATGTCGGAGATTGGTCTGGGATTTGCCCTCATCAGGCACATAGTTTCGCGTTTTTCACATAATGTTGAACAGATTCTGGGTTTTTTCTTGTTTGGACCATGTAGTAATGTGGTGCCACACTGAAACAGTCCATTAAACCTGGTTTCGATCAATATTTTAGAGGATGACGCATGTTAGGTCATGGTTAGGTCTGGGATTTGCCCTTATCAGGCCCGTACTTTCGCATATTTCTCATAGCTGATGGCCCGATTCTGGGCTTTTTCTGGTTTGGATCACGTAGTAATGTGGTTCCACACTGAAACAGTCGATTAAAACAGGTTTCTGTCAATATTTTAGATGACAGCGCAAGTTATGTCTGGGATAGGTCTGGGATTTGCCCTCGTCAGGCTCATACTTTCGCATTCTTCACATACTAGTTGTACAGATCCTCGGTTTTTTTCTGGATTGGATCACGTAGTAATGTGGTACCACACTGAAACAGTCGATTAAACCTGGTTTCGATGAATAATTTTGAGGGTAACGCATGTTAGGTCTAGGTTAGGCCAGGGATTTTCCCTCATCAGACACACACTTTCGCATTCTTCACATACATGTTGAACGGATCCAGGGTTTTTTCTGGTTTGGATCACGTAGTAATGTGGAACCACACTGAATAAGTCCATTAAACCTGATTTCCATGAATATTTTAGAGAATAACTCATGTTAGGTCTCGGTTAGGTCTGGGATTTGCCCTCGTCAGGCTCATACTTTCGCATTCTTCACATACTAGTTGTACAGATCCTCGGTTTTTTTCTGGTTTGGATCACGTAGTAATGTGGTACCACACTGAAGCAGTCGATTAAACCTGGTTTCGATGAATAATTTTGAGGGTAACGCATGTTAGGTCTAGGTTAGGCCTGGGATTTGCCCTCGTCAGGGTCATACTTTCGCGTTTTTCACATACTTGTTGAACAGATCCCCGGCTTATTCTGGTTTGGATCATGTACTAATGTGGTATCACACTGAAACAGTCCATTGAACCTGGTTTCGATCAGTATTTTTGAGGGTAGCGCATGTTATGTCTAGGTTAGGCCTGGGATTTGCCCTCATCAGGGCCATATTTTCGCATTTCTCACATACTCGTTGAACAGATCCTGGGTTTTTCTGGTTTGGATCACGTAGTAATGTGGTACCACACTGAAACAGTCCATTAAACCTGGTTTGGGTCAATATTTTAGAGAATAACTCATGTTAGGTCTGGGTTAGGTCTGGGATTTGCTCTCATCAGGCTCGTACTTTCGCATATTTCCCATACTTGATGGCCAGATCCTGGGCTTTTTCTGGTTTGGCTCACGTAGTAATGTGGTACCACACTGAAACAGTCGATTAGGACAGGTTTCGGTCAATATTGTAGAGGATAACGCATGTTATGTCTGGGATAGGCCTGGGATTTGCCATCATCAGACACATACTTTCGCATTCTTCACATACATGTTGAACGGATCCAGGGTTTTTTCTGGTTTGGATCCCGTAGTAATGTGGTACCACACTAAAAGAGTCCATTAAACCTGGTTTCGATGAATATTTTAGAGGATAACGCATGTTATGTCTAGGTTAGGCCTGGGCTTTGCCCTCATTAGACGCATACTTTCGCATTCTCCACATACTTGTTGAACAGATCCTCGGTTTTTTCTGGTTTGGATCACGTACTAATGTGGTACCACACTGAAACATTCAATTAAATCTGGTCTTGATAAATATTTTAGAGGATAACGCATGTTAGGTCTGGGTTAGGTCTAGGATTTGCCCTCAGCGGCCTCATACTATCGCATATTTCTCATACTTGATGGCTAGATCCTGGGCTTTTTCTGGATTGGATCAGGTAGTAATGTAGTATCGCACTGAAACATTCAATTAAACCTGGTTTCGATCAATATTTTAGAGGATAACGCATGTTATGGTTAGGTTAGGCCTGGGATTTGCCATCATAAGACACATACTTTCGCATTCTCCACATACTTGTTGAACAGATCCTGGGTTTTTTCTGGTGTGGATCACGTAGTAATGTGGTACCACACTGAAACAGTCCATTAAACCAGGTTTCGATCAATATTTTAGAGGATAACGCATGTTATGTCTAGTTTAGGCCTGGGATTTCCCCTCATCAGACACATACTTTCGCATTCTCCACATACTTGTTGAACGGATCCTGGGTTTTTTCTGGTTTGGATCACGTAGTAATGCGGTACCACACTGAAACATTCAATTAAACCTGGTTTCGAACAATATTTTTGAGGATAACTCATGTTATGTCTGGGTTAGGTCTAGGATTTGCCCTAATCAGGCTCATAATTTCGCATATTTCTTAAACTCCATGGCTAGATCCTGGGCTTTTTCTGGATTGAATCACGTAGTAATGTGGTACCACACTGAAACAGTAAATTAAACATGGTTTCGGTCAATATTTTTGAGGATAACGCTAGTTAGGTCTGGGATAAGTCCGGGATTTGCCCTCATCAGGATCATATTTTCGCATTTTTCACATACTTGTTGAACAGATCCTGGGTTTTTTCTGGTTTGGATCAGTTAGTAATGTGGTATCACACTGAAACATTCAATTAAACCTGGTTTCGATCAATATTTTAGAGGATAACGCATGTTATGGTTAGGCTAGGCCTGGGATTTGCCATCATCAGACACATACTTTCGCATTCTCCACATACTTGTTGAACAGATCCTGGGTTTTTTCTGGTTTGGATCACGTAGTAATGTGGTACCACACTGAAACAGTCCATTAAACCTGGTTTCGATCAATATTTTAGAGGATGACGCATGTTAGGTCTAGGTTGGGTCTGGGATTTGCTGTTATCAGGCTCGTACTTTCGCATATTTCTCATAGCTGATGGCCAGATTCTGGGCTTTTTCTGGTTTGGATCACGTAGTAATGTGGTTCCACACTGAAACAGTCGATTAAAACAGTTTTCGGTCAATATTTTAGATGATAACGCAAGTTATGTCTGGGATAGGTCTGGGATTTGCCCTCGTCAGGCACATACTTTCGCATTCTCCACATACTTGTTGAACAGATCCTCAGTTTTTTCTGGTTTGGATCACGTACTAATGTGGTACCACACTGAAACATTCAATTAAATCTGGTCTCGATAAATATTTTAGAGGATAACGCATGTTAGGTCAGGGTTAGGTCTAGGATTTGCCCTCAGCGGGCTCATACTAACGCATATTTCTCATACTTGATGGCTAGATCCTGGGCTTTTTCTGGATTGGATCAGGTAGTAATGTGGTACCACACTGAAACAGTCGATTAAACCTGGTTTCGATCATTATTTTTGAGGATAAGGCATGTTAGGTCTCGGTTGGGCCTGGGATTTGCCCTCATCAGACACATACTTCCGCATTCTCCACATACTTGTTAAACAGATTCTGGGTTTTTTCTGGTTTGGATCACGTAGTAATGTGGTACCACACTGAAACATTCAATTAAATCTGGTCTTGATAAATATTTTAGAGGATAACGCATGATAGGTCTTGGTTAGGTCTAGGATTTGGCCTCAGCAGGCTCATACTTTCGCATATTTCTCATACTTGATGGCCAGATCCTGGGCTTTTTCTGGTTTGGATCACGTAGTAATGTGGTACCACACTGAAACAGTCCATTAAACCTGGTTTCGATCAATATTTTAGAGGATAACGCATGTTATGTCTGGGATAGGTCTGGGATTTGCCCTCGTCTGGCTCATACTTTCGCATTCTCCACATACTTGTTGACGAGATCCTGGATTTCTTCTGGTTTGGATCACGTAGTAATGTGGTACCACACTGAAACAGTCAATTAAACCTGGTTTCGATCAATATTTTAGAGGATAACGCAAGTTAGGTCTAGGTTAGGCTTGGGATTTTCCCTCCTCAGACACATACTTTCGCCATTCTTCACATACTTGTTGAACAGATCCTGGGTTTTTTCTGGTTTGGATCACGTAGTAATGTGGTACCACACTGAAACAGTCCATTAAACCTGGTTTCGATCAATATTTTAGAGGATAACGCATGTTAGGTCTCTGTTAGGCCTGTGATTTTCCCTCATCAGACACATACTTTCGCATTCTCCACATACTTGTTGAACGGATCCAGGGTTTTTCCTGGTTTGGATCACGTAGTAATGCGGTACCACACTGAAACATTTAATTAAACCTTGTTTCGATCAATATTTTAGAGGATAACGCATGTTTGGTCTAGGTTAGGTCTAGGATTTGCCCTAATCAGGCTCATAATTTCGCATATTTCTCATACTTCATGGCTAGATCCTGGGCTTTTTCTGGATTGGATCACGTAGTAATGTGGTACCACACTGAAACAGTAAATTAAACCTGGTTTCGATCTATATTTTAGAGGATAACGCAAGCTAGGTCTGGGATAGGTCCGGGATTTGCCCTCATCAGGCACATACTTTCGCATTCTCCATCTACTTGTTGAACAGATCCTGGGTTTTTTCTGGTTTGGATCACGTAGTAATGTGGTACCACACTGAAACAGTCCATTAAACCTGGTTTCGATCAATATTTTAGAGGATAACGCATGTTATGTCGGAGATTGGTCTGGGATTTGCCCTCATCAGGCTCATATTTTCGCGTTTTTCACATAATGTTGAACAGATTCTGGGTTTTTTCTTGTTTGGATCATGTAGTAATGTGGTGCCACACTGAAACAGTCCATTAAACCTGGTTTCGATCAATATTTTAGAGGATGACGCATGTTAGGTCTTGGTTAGGTCTGGGATTTGCTCTTATCAGGCCCGTACTTTCGCATATTTCTCATAGCTGATGGCCAGATTCTGGGCTTTTTCTGGTTTGGATCACGTAGTAATGTGGTTCCACACTGAAACAGTCGATTAAAACAGGTTTCTGTCAATATTTTAGATGATAGCGCAAGTTATGTCTGGGATAGGTCTGGGATTTGCCCTCGTCAGGCTCATTCTTTCGCATTCTTCACATACTAGTTGTACAGATCCTCGGTTTTTTTCTGGTTTGGATCACGTAGTAATGTGGTACCACACTGAAACAGTCGATTAAACCTGGTTTCGATGAATAATTTTGAGGGTAACGCATGTTATGTCTAGGTTAGGCCTGGGAATTGCCCACATCAGACTCATACTTTCGCATACTTCACATACTTGTTGAACAGATCCTGGGTTTTTTCTGGTGTGGATCACGTAGTAATGTGATACCACACTGAAACAGTCGTTTAAACCTGGTTTCGATCAGTATTTTAGAGAATAATTCATGTTAGGTCTAGGTTAGGTTTGGGATTTGCTCTCATCAGGCTCGTACTTTCGCATATTTCTCATACTTGATGGCCAGATTCTGGGCTTTTTCTGGTTTGGATCACGTAGTAATGTGGTACCACACTGAAACAGTCAATTAAGCCTGGCTTCCATCAATATTTTAGAGGATAACGCATGTTATGTCTAGGTTAGGCCTGGGAATTGCCCACATCTGACTCATACTTTCGCATACTTCACATACTTGTTGAACAGATCCTGGGTTTTTTCTGGTGTGGATCACGTAGTAATGTGGTACCACACTGAAACAGTCGTTTAAACCTGGTTTCGATCAGTATTTTAGAGAATAATTCATGTTAGGTCTAGGTTAGGTTTGGGATTTGCTCTCATCAGGCTCGTACTTTCGCATATTTCTCATACTTGATGGCCAGATTCTGGGCTTTTTCTGGTTTGGATCACGTAGTAATGTGGTACCACACTGAAACAGTCAATTAAGCCTGGTTTCCATCAATATTTTTGAGGATAACACATGTTATGTCTAGGTTAGGCCTGGGAATTGCCCACTTCAGACTCGTACTTTCGCATACTTCACATACTTGTTGAACAGATCCTGGGTTTTTTCTGGTGTGGATCACGTAGTAATGTGGTACCACACTGAAACAGTCCATTAAACCTGGTTTCGATCAATATTTTAGAGAATAATTCATGTTAGGTCTAGGTTAGGTCTGGAATTTGCTCTCATCAGGCTCGTACTTTCGCATATTTCTCATACTTGATGGCCAGATTCTGGGCTTTTTCTTGTTTGGATCACGTAGTAATGTGGTACCACACTGAAACAGTCCATTAAACCTGGTTTCGATCAATATTTTAGAGGATAACGCATGTTATGTCTAGGTTAGGCCTGGGAATTGCCCACATCAGACTCATACTTTCGCATTCTTCATATACCTGTTGAACGGATGCTGTGTTTTTTCTGGTTTGGATAACGTAGTAATGTGGTACCACTTTGAAACAGTCAATTAGACCTGGTTTCGATCAATATTTTAGAGGATAACGCAAGTTAGGTCTGGGACAGGTCTGGGATCTGCCATCATCAGGCTCATACCTTCGCATTTTTCACACACTTGTTGAACAGATCCCAGGCTATTTCTGGTTTGGATCACGTAGTAATGTGGTACCACACTGAAAGAGTCAATCAAACCTGGTTTAGATCAATATTTTAGAGGATAACGCAAGTTAGGTCTAGGTTAGGCTTGGGATTTGCCCTCGTCAGGGTCATACTTTCGCGTTTTTCACATACTTGTTGAACAGATCCCCGGCTTATTCTGGTTTGGATCATGTACTAATGTGGTATCACACTGAAACAGTCCATTGAACCTGGTTTCGATCAGTATTTTTGAGGGTAGCGCATGTTATGTCTAGGTTAGGCCTGGGATTTGCCCTCATCAGGGCCATATTTTCGCATTTCTCACATACTCGTTGAACAGATCCTGGGTTTTTCTGGTTTGGATCACGTAGTAATGTGGTACCACACTGAAACAGTCCATTAAACCAGGTTTGGGTCAATATTTTAGAGAATAACTCATGTTAGGTCTGGGTTAGGTCTGGGATTTGCTCTCATCAGGCTCGTACTTTCGCATATTTCCCATACTTGATGGCCAGATCCTGGGCTTTTTCTGGTTTGGATCACGTAGTAATGTGGTACCACACTGAAACAGTAAATTAAACCTGGTTTCGATCAATATTTTAGAGGATAACGCATGTTATGTCTGGGATAGGCCTGGGATTTGCCATCATCAGACACATACTTTCGCATTCTTCACATACATGTTGAACGGATCCAGGGTTTTTTCTGGTTTGGATCCCGTAGTAATGTGGTACCACACTAAAAGAGTCCATTAAACCTGGTTTCGATGAATATTTTAGAGGATAACGCATGTTATGTCTAGGTTAGGCCTGGGCTTTGCCCTCATTAGACGCATACTTTCGCATTCTCCACATACTTGTTGAACAGATCCTCGGTTTTTTCTGGTTTGGATCACGTACTAATGTGGTACCACACTGAAACATTCAATTAAATCTGGTCTTGATAAATATTTTAGAGGATAACGCATGTTAGGTCTGGGTTAGGTCTAGGATTTGCCCTCAGCGGCCTCATACTATCGCATATTTCTCATACTTGATGGCTAGATCCTGGGCTTTTTCTGGATTGGATCAGGTAGTAATGTAGTATCGCACTGAAACATTCAATTAAACCTGGTTTCGATCAATATTTTAGAGGATAACGCATGTTATGGTTAGGTTAGGCCTGGGATTTGCCATCATCAGACACATACTTTCGCATTCTCCACATACTTGTTGAACAGATCCTGGGTTTTTTCTGGTGTGGATCACGTAGTAATGTGGTACCACACTGAAACAGTCCATTAAACCAGGTTTCGATCAATATTTTAGAGGATAACGCATGTTATGTCTAGTTTAGGCCTGGGATTTCCCCTCATCAGACACATACTTTCGCATTCTCCACATACTTGTTGAACGGATCCTGGGTTTTTTCTGGTTTGGATCACGTAGTAATGCGGTACCACACTGAAACATTCAATTAAACCTGGTTTCGAACAATATTTTTGAGGATAACTCATGTTATGTCTGGGTTAGGTCTAGGATTTGCCCTAATCAGGCTCATAATTTCGCATATTTCTTAAACTCCATGGCTAGATCCTGGGCTTTTTCTGGATTGAATCACGTAGTAATGTGGTACCACACTGAAACAGTAAATTAAACATGGTTTCGGTCAATATTTTTGAGGATAACGCTAGTTAGGTCTGGGATAAGTCCGGGATTTGCCCTCATCAGGATCATATTTTCGCATTTTTCACATACTTGTTGAACAGATCCTGGGTTTTTTCTGGTTTGGATCAGGTAGTAATGTGGTATCACACTGAAACATTCAATTAAACCTGGTTTCGATCAATATTTTAGAGGATAACGCATGTTATGGTTAGGCTAGGCCTGGGATTTGCCATCATCAGACACATACTTTCGCATTCTCCACATACTTGTTGAACAGATCCTGGGTTTTTTCTGGTTTGGATCACGTAGTAATGTGGTACCACACTGAAACAGTCGATTAGGAAAGGTTTCGGTCAATATTGTAGAGGATAACGCATGTTATGTCTGGGATAGGCCTGGGATTTGCCATCATCAGACACATACTTTCGCATTCTTCACATACATGTTGAACGGATCCAGGGTTTTTTCTGGTTTGGATCCCGTAGTAATGTGGTACCACACTAAAAGAGTCCATTAAACCTGGTTTCGATGAATATTTTAGAGGATAACGCATGTTATGTCTAGGTTAGGCCTGGGCTTTGCCCTCATTAGACGCATACTTTCGCATTCTCCACATACTTGTTGAACAGATCCTCGGTTTTTTCTGGTTTGGATCACGTACTAATGTGGTACCACACTGAAACATTCAATTAAATCTGGTCTTGATAAATATTTTAGAGGATAACGCATGTTAGGTCTGGGTTAGGTCTAGGATTTGCCCTCAGCGGCCTCATACTATCGCATATTTCTCATACTTGATGGCTAGATCCTGGGCTTTTTCTGGATTGGATCAGGTAGTAATGTAGTATCGCACTGAAACATTCAATTAAACCTGGTTTCGATCAATATTTTAGAGGATAACGCATGTTATGGTTAGGTTAGGCCTGGGATTTGCCATCATCAGACACATACTTTCGCATTCTCCACATACTTGTTGAACAGATCCTGGGTTTTTTCTGGTGTGGATCACGTAGTAATGTGGTACCACACTGAAACAGTCCATTAAACCAGGTTTCGATCAATATTTTAGAGGATAACGCATGTTATGTCTAGTTTAGGCCTGGGATTTCCCCTCATCAGACACATACTTTCGCATTCTCCACATACTTGTTGAACGGATCCTGGGTTTTTTCTGGTTTGGATCACGTAGTAATGCGGTACCACACTGAAACATTCAATTAAACCTGGTTTCGAACAATATTTTTGAGGATAACTCATGTTAGGTCTAGGTTGGGTCTGGGATTTGCTGTTATCAGGCTCGTACTTTCGCATATTTCTCATAGCTGATGGCCAGATTCTGGGCTTTTTCTGGTTTGGATCACGTAGTAATGTGGTTCCACACTGAAACAGTCGATTAAAACAGTTTTCGGTCAATATTTTAGATGATAACGCAAGTTATGTCTGGGATAGGTCTGGGATTTGCCCTTTGTCAGGCTCATACTTTCGCATTCTTCACATACTAGTTGTACAGATCCTTGGTTTTTTTCTCGTTTGGAGCCCGTAGTAATGTGGTACCACACTGGAACAGTCCATTAAACCTGGTTGCGATGAATATTTTAGAGGATAACGCATGTTATGTCTAGGTTAGGCCTGGGATTTGCCCTCATCAGGCACATACTTTCGCATTCTCCACATACTTGTTGAACAGATCCTCAGTTTTTTCTGGTTTGGATCACGTACTAATGTGGTACCACACTGAAACATTCAATTAAATCTGGTCTCGATAAATATTTTAGAGGATAACGCATGTTAGGTCAGGGTTAGGTCTAGGATTTGCCCTCAGCGGGCTCATACTAACGCATATTTCTCATACTTGATGGCTAGATCCTGGGCTTTTTCTGGATTGGATCACGTAGTAATGTGGTACCACACTGAAACAGTCGATTAAACCTGGTTTCGATCATTATTTTTGAGGATAAGGCATGTTAGGTCTCGGTTGGGCCTGGGATTTGCCCTCATCAGACACATACTTCCGCATTCTCCACATACTTGTTAAACAGATTCTGGGTTTTTTCTGGTTTGGATCACGTAGTAATGTGGTACCACACTGAAACATTCAATTAAATCTGGTCTTGATAAATATTTTAGAGGATAACGCATGATAGGTCTTGGTTAGGTCTAGGATTTGGCCTCAGCAGGCTCATACTTTCGCATATTTCTCATACTTGATGGCCAGATCCTGGGCTTTTTCTGGTTTGGATCACGTAGTAATGTGGTACCACACTGAAACAGTCCATTAAACCTGGTTTCGATCAATATTTTAGAGGATAACGCATGTTATGTCTGGGATAGGTCTGGGATTTGCCCTCGTCTGGCTCATACTTTCGCATTCTCCACATACTTGTTGACGAGATCCTGGATTTTTTCTGGTTTGGATCACGTAGTAATGTGGTACCACACTGAAACAGTCAATTAAACCTGGTTTCGATCAATATTTTAGAGGATAACGCAAGTTAGGTCTAGGTTAGGCCTGGGATTTTCCCTCCTCAGACACATACTTTCGCCATTCTTCACATACTTGTTGAACAGATCCTGGGTTTTTTCTGGTTTGGATCACGTAGTAATGTGGTACCACACTGAAACAGTCCATTAAACCTGGTTTCGATCAATATTTTAGAGGATAACGCAAGTTAGGTCTGGGATAAGTCCGGGATTTGCCCTCATCAGGCTCATAGTTTCGCGTTTTTCACATACTTGTTGAACGGATCCTGGGTTTTTTCTGGTTTGGATCACGTAGCAATGTGGTACCACACTGAAACAGTCGATTAAACCTGGTCTTGATGAATATTTTAGAGGATAACCCATGTTTGGTCTGGGTAAGGTCTAGGATTTGCCCTAATCAGGCTCATAATTTCGCATATTTCTCATACTTCATGGCTAGATCCTGGGCTTTTTCTCGATTGGATCACGTAGTAATGTGGTACCACACTGAAACAGTAAATTAAACCTGGTTTCGATCTATATTTTAGAGGATAACGCAAGCTAGGTCTGGGATAGGTCCGGGATTAGCCCTCATCAGGCACATACTTTCGCATTCTCCATATACTTGTTGAACAGATCCTGGGTTTTTTCTGGTTTGGATCACGTAGTAATGTGGTACCACACTGAAACAGTCTATTAAACCTGGTTTCGATCAATATTTTAGAGGATAACGCATGTTATGTCGGAGATAGGTCTGGGATTTGCCCTCATCAGGCTCATAGTTTCGGGTTTTTCACATACTTGTTGAACAGATTCTGGGTTTTTTTCTGGTTTGGATCACGTAGTAATGTGGTGCCACACTGAAACAGTCCATTAAACCTGGTTTCGATCAATATTTTAGAGGATGACGCATGTTAGGTCTAGGTTAGGTCTGGGATTTGCTCTTATCAGGCACGTAATTTCGCATATTTCTCATAGCTGATGGCCAGATTCTGGGCTTTTGCTGGTTTCGATCATGTAGTAATGTGGTTCCACACTGAAACAGTCGATTAAAACAGTTTTCGGTCAATATTTTAGATGATAACGCAAGTTATGTCTGGGATAGGTCTGGGATTTGCCCTCGTCAGGCTCATACTTTCGCATTCTTCACATACTAGTTGTACAGATCCTTGGTTTTTTTCTCGTTTGGAGCCCGTAGTAATGTGGTACCACACTGGAACAGTCCATTAAACCTGGTTGCGATGAATATTTTAGAGGATAACGCATGTTATGTCTAGGTTAGGCCTGGGATTTGCCCTCATCAGGCACATACTTTCGCATTCTCCACATACTTGTTGAACAGATCCTCAGTTTTTCCTGGTTTGGATCACGTACTAATGTGGTACCACACTGAAACATTCAATTAAATCTGGTCTCGATAAATATTTTAGAGGATAACGCATGTTAGGTCAGGGTTAGGTCTAGGATTTGCCCTCAGCGGGCTCATACTAACGCATATTTCTCATACTTGATGGCTAGATCCTGGGCTTTTTCTGGATTGGATCACGTAGTAATGTGGTACCACACTGAAACAGTCGATTAAACCTGGTTTCGATCATTATTTTTGAGGATAAGGCATGTTAGGTCTCGGTTGGGCCTGGGATTTGCCCTCATCAGACACATACTTCCGCATTCTCCACATACTTGTTAAACAGATTCTGGGTTTTTTCTGGTTTGGATCACGTAGTAATGTGGTACCACACTGAAACATTCAATTAAATCTGGTCTTGATAAATATTTTAGAGGATAACGCATGATAGGTCTTGGTTAGGTCTAGGATTTGGCCTCAGCAGGCTCATACTTTCGCATATTTCTCATACTTGATGGCCAGATCCTGGGCTTTTTCTGGTTTGGATCACGTAGTAATGTGGTACCACACTGAAACAGTCCATTAAACCTGGTTTCGATCAATATTTTAGAGGATAACGCATGTTATGTCTGGGATAGGTCTGGGATTTGCCCTCGTCTGGCTCATACTTTCGCATTCTCCACATACTTGTTGACGAGATCCTGGATTTTTTCTGGTTTGGATCACGTAGTAATGTGGTACCACACTGAAACAGTCAATTAAACCTGGTTTCGATCAATATTTTAGAGGATAACGCAAGTTAGGTCTAGGTTAGGCCTGGGATTTTCCCTCCTCAGACACATACTTTCGCCATTCTTCACATACTTGTTGAACAGATCCTGGGTTTTTTCTGGTTTGGATCACGTAGTAATGTGGTACCACACTGAAACAGTCCATTAAACCTGGTTTCGATCAATATTTTAGAGGATAACGCAAGTTAGGTCTGGGATAAGTCCGGGATTTGCCCTCATCAGGCTCATAGTTTCGCGTTTTTCACATACTTGTTGAACGGATCCTGGGTTTTTTCTGGTTTGGATCACGTAGCAATGTGGTACCACACTGAAACAGTCGATTAAACCTGGTCTTGATGAATATTTTAGAGGATAACCCATGTTTGGTCTGGGTAAGGTCTAGGATTTGCCCTAATCAGGCTCATAATTTCGCATATTTCTCATACTTCATGGCTAGATCCTGGGCTTTTTCTCGATTGGATCACGTAGTAATGTGGTACCACACTGAAACAGTAAATTAAACCTGGTTTCGATCTATATTTTAGAGGATAACGCAAGCTAGGTCTGGGATAGGTCCGGGATTAGCCCTCATCAGGCACATACTTTCGCATTCTCCATATACTTGTTGAACAGATCCTGGGTTTTTTCTGGTTTGGATCACGTAGTAATGTGGTACCACACTGAAACAGTCTATTAAACCTGGTTTCGATCAATATTTTAGAGGATAACGCATGTTATGTCGGAGATAGGTCTGGGATTTGCCCTCATCAGGCTCATAGTTTCGGGTTTTTCACATACTTGTTGAACAGATTCTGGGTTTTTTTCTGGTTTGGATCACGTAGTAATGTGGTGCCACACTGAAACAGTCCATTAAACCTGGTTTCGATCAATATTTTAGAGGATGACGCATGTTAGGTCTAGGTTAGGTCTGGGATTTGCTCTTATCAGGCACGTAATTTCGCATATTTCTCATAGCTGATGGCCAGATTCTGGGCTTTTGCTGGTTTGGATCACGTAGTAATGTGGTTCCACACTGAAACAGTCGATTAAAACAGGTTTCGGTCAATATTTTAGATGATAACGCAAGTTATGTCTGGGATAGGGCTGGGATTTGCCCTCGTCAGGCTCATACTTTCGAATTCTTCACATACTAGTTGTACAGATCCTGGGTTTTTTTCTGCTTTGGATCACGTGGTAATGTGGTACCACACTGAAACATACAATTAAATCTGGTCTTGATAAATATTTTAGAGGATAACGCATGTTAGGTCTGGGTTACGTCTAGGATTTGCCCGCATCAGGCTCATACTTTCGCACATTTCTCATACTTGATGCCTAGATTCTGGGCTTTTTCTGGATTGGATCACGTAGGAATGTGGTACCACACTGAAACAGTCCATTAAACCAGGTTTCGATCAATATTGTAGAGTATAACTCATGTTATGTCTAGTTTAGGCCGGGGATTTGCCCTCATCAGACACATATTTTCGCGTTCTACACATACCTGTTAATCAGATCCTGGGTGTTCTTCTAGTTTGGATCAGGTAGTAATGTGGTACCACACTGAAACAGGTGATTAAACCTGGTTTCGATCAATATTTAAGAGGATAACGCATGTTAGGTCTCTGTTAGGCCTGTGATTTTCCCTCATCAGACACATACTTTCGCATTCTCCACATACTTGTTGAACGGATCCTGGGTTTTTTCTGGTTTGGATCACGTAGTAATGCGGTACCACACTGAAACATTTAATTAAACCTGGTTTCGATCAATATTTTAGAGGATAACGCATGTTTGGTCTAGGTTAGGTCTAGGATTTGCCCTAATCAGGCTCATAATTTCGCATATTTCTCATACTTCATGGCTAGATCCTGGGCTTTTTCTGGATTGGATCACGTAGTAATGTGGTACCACACTGAAACAGTAAATTAAACCTGGTTTCGATCTATATTTTAGAGGATAACGCAAGCTAGGTCTGGGATAGGTCCGGGATTTGCCCTCATCAGGCACATACTTTCGCATTCTCCATCTACTTGTTGAACAGATCCTGGGTTTTTTCTGGTTTGGATCACGTAGTAATGTGGTACCACACTGAAACAGTCCATTAAACCTGGTTTCGATCAATATTTTAGAGGATAACGCATGTTATGTCGGAGATTGGTCTGGGATTTGCCCTCATCAGGCTCATAGTTTCGCGTTTTTCACATAATGTTGAACAGATTCTGGGTTTTTTCTTGTTTGGATCATGTAGTAATGTGGTGGCACACTGAAACAGTCCATTAAACCTGGTTTCGATCAATATTTTAGAGGATGACGCATGTTAGGTCTTGGTTAGGTCTGGGATTTGCTCTTATCAGGCCCGTACTTTCGCATATTTCTCATAGCTGATGGCCAGATTCTGGGCTTTTTCTGGTTTGGATCACGTAGTAATGTGGTTCCACACTGAAACAGTCGATTAAAACAGGTTTCTGTCAATATTTTAGATGATAGCGCAAGTTATGTCTGGGATAGGTCTGGGATTTGCCCTCGTCAGGCTCATTCTTTCGCATTCTTCACATACTAGTTGTACAGATCCTCGGTTTTTTTCTGGTTTGGATCACGTAGTAATGTGGTACCACACTGAAACAGTCGATTAAACCTGGTTTCGATGAATAATTTTGAGGGTAACGCATGTTAGGTCTAGGTTAGGCCAGGGATTTTCCCTCATCAGACACATACTTTCGCATTCTTCACATGCATGTTGAACGGATCCAGGGTTTTTTCTGGTTTGGATCACGTAGTAATGTGGAACCACACTGAATAAGTCCATTAAACCTGATTTCCATGAATATTTTAGAGAATAACTCATGTTAGGTCTCGGTTAGGTCTGGGATTTGCCCTCGTCAGGCTCATACTTTCGCATTCTTCACATACTAGTTGTACAGGTCCTCGGTTTTTTTCTGGTTTGGATCACGTAGTAATGTGGTACCACACTGAAGCAGTCGATTAAACCTGGTTTCGATGAATAATTTTGAGGGTAACGCATGTTAGGTCTAGGTTAGGCCTGGGATTTGCCCTCGTCAGGGTCATACTTTCGCGTTTTTCACATATTTGTTGAACAGATCCCTGGCTTATTCTGGTTTGGATCATGTACTAATGTGGTACCACACTGAAACAGTCTATTGAACCTGGTTTCGATCAGTATTTTTGAGGGTAGCGCATGTTATGTCTAGGTTAGGCCTGGGATTTGCCCTCATCAGGGCCATATTTTCGCATTTCTCACATACTCGTTGAACAGATCCTGGGTTTTTCTGGTTTGGATCACGTAGTAATGTGGTACCACACTGAAACAGTCCATTAAACCTGGTTTCCATCAATATTTTACAGGACAACGCAAGTTAGGTCTGGGATAGGTCTGGGATTTGTCCTCATCAGGGTCATACTTTCGCATTTTTCGCATACTTGTTGAACAGATCCTGGGTTTTTCTGGTTTGGATCACGTAGTAATGTGATACCACACTGAAACAGTCCATTAAACCTAGTTTCGATCAATATTTTAGAGGATAACGCATGTTAGGTCTAGGTTAGGCCTGGGATTTGCCCTCGTCAGGGTCATACATTCGCGTTTTTCACATACTTGTTGAACATATCCCTGGCTTATTCTGGTTTGGGTCATGTACTAATGTGGTACCACGTTGAAACAGTCCATTAAACCTGGTTTGGATCAATATTTTAGAGCATAACTCATGTTAGGTCTGGGTTAGGTCTAGGATTTGCCCTCATCAGGCTCATACTTTCGCATATTTCTCATACTTGATGGCTAGATCCTGGGCTTTTTCTGGATTCGATCACGTACTAATGTGGTACAACACTGAAACAGTCCATTAAACCTGGTTTCGATCAATATTTTAGAGAATAACGCATGTTAGCTCTAGGTTAGGTCTGGGATTTGCTCTCATCAGGCTCGTATTTTCGCATATTTCTGATAGTTGATGACCAGATTCTGGGCTTTTTCTGGTTTGGATCACGTAGTTGTGTGGTACCACACTGAAACAGTCGATTAAAACAGGTTTCGGTCAATATTTTAGATGATAACGCAAGTTATGTCTGGGATAGGTCTGGGATTTGCCCTCGTCAGGCTCATACTTTCGCATTTTTCACATACTTGTTGAACAGATCCTGGGTTTTTTCTGGTTTGGATCACGTAGTAATGTGGTACCACACTGAAACATTCAATTAAATCTGGTCTTGATAAATATTTTAGAGGATAACGCATGTTAGGTCTGGGTTACGTCTAGGATTTGCCCTCAGCGGGCTCATACTATCGCATATTTCTCATACTTGATGGCTAGATCCTGGGCTTTTTCTGGATTGGATCAGGTAGTAATGTGGTATCACACTGAAACATTCAATTATACCTTGTTTGGATCAATATTTTAGAGGATAACGCATGTTATGTCTAGGATGGGCCTGGGATTTGCCCTCAGCGGGCTCATACTATCGCATATTTCTCATACTTGGTGGCTAGATCCTAGGCTTTTTCTGGATTGGATCAGGTAGTAATGTGGTATCACACTGAAACATTCAATTATACCTGGTTTCGATCAATATTTTAGAGGATAACGCATGTTATGTCTAGGTTAGGCCTGGGACTAGCCCTCATCAGGCTCATTGTTTCGCGTTTTTCACATACTTGTTGAACAGATCCTGGGTTTTTCTGGTTTGGATCACGTAGTAATGTGGTACCACACTGAAACAGTCCATTAAACCTGGTTTCGATCAATATTTTAGAGGATAACGCATGTTATGTCTGGGATAGGTCTGGGATTTTGCCCTCATCAGGCTCATAGTTTCGCGTTTTTCACATACTTGTTGAACAGATCCTGGGTTTTTCTGGTTTGGATCACGTAGTAATGTGGTACCACACTGAAACAGTCCATTAAACCTGGTTTCGATCAATATTTTAGAGGATAACGCATGTTAAGTCTTGGTTAGTTCTGGGATTTGCTCTCATCAGGCTCGTATTTTCGCATATTTCTGATAGTTGATGACCAGATTCTGGACTTCTTATGGTTTGGTTCACGTAGTTGTGTGGTACCACACTGAAACAGTCCATTAAACCTGGTTTCGATCAATATTTTAGAGGATAACCCATGTTATGTCTGGGATAGGTCTGGGATTTGCCCTCGTCAGGCTCATACTTTCGCATTTTTCACATACTTGTTGAACAGATCCTGGGTTTTTTCTGGTTTGGATCACGTAGTAATGTGGTACCACACTGAAACATTCAATTAAATCTGGTCTTGATAAATATTTTAGAGGATAACGCATGTTAGGTCTGGGTTAGGTCTGGGATTTTGCCCTCATCAGGCTCATAGTTTCGCGTTTTTCACATACATGTTGAACAGATCCTGGGTTTTTCTGGTTTGGATCACGTAGTAATGTGGTACCACACTTAAACAGTCCATTAAACCTGGTTTCGATCAATATTTTAGAGGATAACGCATGTTAAGGCTTGGTTAGTTCTGGGATTTGCTCTCATCAGGCTCGTACTTTCGCATATTTCTGATAGTTGATGACCAGGTACCGGGCTTTTTCTGGTTTGGATCACGTAGTAATGTGGTACCACACTGAAACAGTCCATTAAACCTGGTTTCGATCAATATATTTGAGGGTAGCGCATGTTAGGTCTAGGTTAGGCCTGGGATTTTCCCTCATCAGACACATACTTTCGCATTCATCACATACTTGTTGAACGGATCCTGGGTTTTTTCTGGTTTGGATCACGTAGCAATGTGGTACCACACTGAAACAGTCCATTAAACCTGGTTTTGATCAATATTTTAGAGGATAACGCATGTTAGGTCTGGGATAGGTCCGGGATTTGCCCTCATCAGGGTCATATTTTCGCATTTTTCAAATAATTGTTGAACAGATCCCTGGCTTTTTCTGGATTGGATCAGGTAGTAATGTGGTATCACACTGAAACAGTCGATTAAACCTGGTCTTGATAAATATTTTAGAGGATAACGCATGTTAGGTCTGGGTTAGGTCTGGGATTTGCCCTCGTCAGGCTCATACTTTCGCATTCTTCACATACTAGTTGTACAGATCCTGGGTTTTTCTGGTTTGGATCACGTAGTAATGTGGTACCACACTGAAACATTCCATTAAACCAGGTTTCGATCAATATTTTTGAGGGTAACGCATGTTAGGTCTAGGTTAGGCCTGGGATTTTCCCTCATCAGACACATACTTTCGCATTCTCCACATACTTGTTGAACAGATCCTGGGTTTTTTCTGATTTGGATCACGTAGTAATGTGGTACCACACTGAAACAGTCCATTAAACCTGGTTTCGATCAATATTTTAGAGGATAACGCATGTTAAGTCTTGGTTAGTTCTGGGATTTGCTCTCATCAGGCTCGTACTTTCGCATATTTCTCATAGTTGATGACCAGATTCTGGGCTTTTTCTGGTTTGGATCACGTACTAATGTGATACCACACCGAAACAGTCTATTAAACCTGGTTTCGATCAATATTTTAGAGGATAACGCATGTTATGTCTGGGATAGGTCTGGGATTTGCCCTCATCAGGCTCATAGTTTCGCGTTTTTCACTTACTTGTTGAACAGATCCCGCGTTTTTCTGGTTTGGATCACGTAGTAATGTGGTACCACACTGAAACAGTCCATTAAACCTGGTTCCGATCCATATATTTGAGGGTAACGCATGTTAGGTCTAGGTTAGGCCTGGGATTTTCCCTCATCAGACACATACTTTCGCATTCATCACATACTTGTTGAACGGATCCTGGGTTTTTTCTGGTTTGGATCACGTAGCAATGTGGTACCACACTGAAACAGTCCATTAAACCTGGTTTCGATCAATATTTTAGAGGATAACGCATGTTAGGTCTGGGATAGGTCCGGGATTTGCCCTCATCAGGGTCATATTTTCGCATTTTTCACATAATTGTTGAACAGATCCCTGGCTTTTTCTGGATTGGATCAGGTAGTAATGTGGTATCACACTGAAACAGTCGATTAAACCTGGTCTTGATAAATATTTTAGAGGATAACGCATGTTAGGTCTGGTTAGTTCTGGGATTTGCTCTCATCAGGCTCGTACTTTCGCATATTTCTCATAGTTGATGACCAGATTCTGGGCTTTTTCTGGTTTGGATCACGTACTAATGTGGTACCACACTGAGACAGTCGATTAAAACAGGTTTCTGACAATATTTTAGATGATAACGCAAGTTATGTCTGGGATAGGTCTGGGATTTGCCCTCGTCATGCTCATACTTTCGCATTGTTCACATACTAGTTGTACAGATCCTGGGTTTTTTTCTGGTTTGGATCACGTAGTAGTGTGGTACCACACTGAAACAGTCGATTAAACCTGGTCTTGATAAATATTTTAGAGGATAACGCATGTTAGGTCTGGGTTAGGTCTAGGATTTGCCCCAATCAGGCTCATAGTTTCGCATATTTCTCATACTTCATGGCTGAGATCCTGGGCTTTTTCTGGATTGGATCATGTAGTAATGTGGTACCACACTGAAACAGTAAATTAAACCTGGTTTCGATCAATATTTTAAAGGATAACGCAAGTTCGGTCTGTGATAGGTCCGGGATTTGCCCTCATCAGGGTCATATCTTCGCATTTTTCACATACTTGTTGAACAGATCCCTGGCTTTTTCTGGATTGAATCACGTAGTAATGTGGTACCACACTGAAACAGTCCATTAAACCTGGTTTCGATCAATATTTTTGAGGGTAACGCATGTTAGGTCTAGGTTAGGCCTGGGATTTTCCCTCATCAGACACATACTTTCGCATTCATCACATACTTGTTGAACGGATCCTGGGTTTTTTCTGGTTTGGATCACGTAGCAATGTGGTACCACACTGAAACAGTCCATTAAACCTGGTTTCGATCAATATTTTAGAGGATAACGCATGTTAGGTCTGGGGTAGGTCCGGGATTTGCCCTCATCAGGGTCATATTTTCGCTTTTTTCACATAATTGCTGAACAGATCCCTGGCTTTTTCTGGATTGGATCAGGTAGTAATGTGGTATCACACTGAAACTGTCGATTAAGCCTGGTCTTGATAAATATTTTAGAGGATAACGCATGTTAGGTCTGGGTTAGGTCTAGGATTTGCCCTAATCAGGCTCCTAATTTCGCATATTTCTCATACTTCATGGCTAGATCCTGGGCTTTTTCTGGATTGGATCACGTAGTAATGTGGTACCACACTGAAACAGTCGATTAAACCTGGTCTTGATAAATATTTTAGAGCATAACGCATGTTAGGTCTGGGTTAGGTCTAGGATTTGCCCTAATCAGGCTCATAGTTTCGCATATTTCTCATACTTCATGGCTAGATCCTGGGCTTTTTCTGGATTGGATCATGTAGTAATGTGGTACCACACCGAAACAGTCCATTAAACCTGGTTTCGATCAATATTTTAGAGGATAACGCATGTTATGTCTGGGATAGGTCTGGGATTTGCCCTCATCAGGCTTATAGTTTCGCGTTTTTCACTTACTTGTTGAACAGATCCTGGGTTTTTTCTGGTTTGGATCACGTAGTAAGGCGGTACCACACTGAAACATTCAATTAAACCTGATTTCGATCAATATTTTAGAGGATAACGCATGTTAGGTCTGGGTTAGGTCTAGGATTTGCCCTAATCAGGCTCATAGTTTCGCATATTTCTCATACTTCATGGCTAGATCCTGGGCTTTTTCTGGGTTGGATCATGTAGTAATGTGGTACCACACTGAAACAGTAAATTAAACCTGGTTTCGATCAATATTTTAAAGGATAACGCAAGTTCGGTCTGGGATAGGTCCGGGATTTGCCCTCATCAGGGTCATATCTTCGCATTTTTCACATACTTGTTGAACAGATCCCTGGCTTTTTCTGGATTGAATCACGTAGTAATGTGGTACCACACTGAAACAGTCCATTAAACCTGGTTTCGATCAATATTTTTGAGGGTAACGCATGTTAGGTCTAGGTTAGGCCTGGGATTTTCCCTCATCAGACACATACTTTCGCATTCATCACATACTTGTTGAACGGATCCTGGGTTTTTTCTGGTTTGGATCACGTAGCAATGTGGTACCACACTGAAACAGTCCATTAAACCTGGTTTCGATCAATATTTTAGAGGATAACGCATGTTAGGTCTGGGGTAGGTCCGGGATTTGCCCTCATCAGGGTCATATTTTCGCATTTTTCACATAATTGCTGAACAGATGCCTGGCTTTTTCTGGATTGGATCTGGTAGTAATGTGGTATCACACTGAAACAGTCGATTAAACCTGGTCTTGATAAATATTTTAGAGGATAACGCATGTTAGGTCTGGGTTAGGTCTAGGATTTGCCCTAATCAGGCTCCTAATTTCGCATATTTCTCATACTTCATGGCTAGATCCTGGGCTTTTTCTGGATTGGATCACGTAGTAAGGCGGTACCACACTGAAACATTCAATTAAACCTGATTTCGATCAATATTTTAGAGGATAACGCATGTTAGGTCTGGGTTAGGTCTAGGATTTGCCCTAATCAGGCTCATATTTTCGCATATTTCTCATACTTCATGGCTAGATCCTGGGCTTTTTCTGGATTGGATCATGTAGTAATGTGGTACCACACCGAAACAGTCCATTAAACCTGGTTTCGATCAATATTTTAGAGGATAACGCACGTTATGTCTGGGATAGGTCTGGGATTTGCCCTCATCAGGCTTATAGTTTCGCGTTTTTCACTTACTTGTTGAACAGATCCTGGGTTTTTTCTGGTTTGGATCACGTAGTAATGTGGTACCCCACTGAAACATTCAATTAAACCTGGGTTCGATCAATATTTTTGAGGATAACGCATGTTAGGTCTTTGTTAGGCCAGGGATTTTCCCTCATCAGACACATACATTCGCATTCTCCACATACTTGTTGAACGGATCCTGGGTTTTTTCTGGTTTGGATCACGTAGTAAGGCGGTACCACACTGAAACATTCAATTAAACCTGATTTCGATCAATATTTTTGTGGATAACGCATGTTAGGTCTGGGTTAGGTCTAGGATTTGCCCTAATCAGGCTCATAATTTCGCATATTTCTCAAACTCCATGGCTAGATCCTGGTCTTTTTCTGGATTGGATCACGTAGTAATGTGGTACCACACTGAAACATTCAATTAAACCTGGGTTCGATCAATATTTAAGAGGATAACGCATGTTAGGTCTGGGATAGGTCTGGGATTTGCCCTCTTCAGGCTCATAGTTTCGCGTTTTTCACATACTTGTTGAACAGATTCTGGGTTTTTCTGGTTTGGATCACGTAGTAATGTGGTACCACACTGAAACAGTCCACTAAACCTAGTTTCGATCAATATTTTAGAGGATATCGCACGTTAGGGCTAGGTTAGGCCTGGGATTTGCGTTCATCAGGCTCGTACTTTCGCATATTTCTGATAGCTGATGGCCAGATTCTGGTCTTTTTCTGGTTTGGATCACGTAGTAATGCGGTTCCACACTGAAACAGTCGATTAAAACAGGTTTCGATCAATATTTTAGAGGACAACGCATGTTATGTCTGAGATAGGCCTGGGATTAGCCATCATCAGACACATACTTTCGCATTCTCCACATACTTGTTGAACAGATCCTGGGCTTTTTTCTGGTTTGGATCACGTAGTAATGTGGTACCACACTGAAACAGTCCATTAAACCTGGTTTCGATCAATATTTTAGTGGATAACGCATGTTATGTCTGGGATATGTCTGGGATTTGCCCCCATCAGGCTCATAGTTACGCGTTTTTCACATACTTGTTGAACAGATTCTGGTTTTTTTCTGGTTTGGATCACGTAGTAATGTGGTACCACACCGAAACAGTCCATTAAACCTGGTTTCGATCAATATTTTAGAGGATAACGCATGTTATGTCTGGGATAGGTCTGGGATTTGCCCTCATCAGGCTCATAGTTTCGCGTTTTTCACTTACTTGTTGAACAGATCCTGTGTTTTTCTGGTTTGGATCACGTAGTAATGTGGTACCACACTGAAACAGTCCATTAAACCTGGTTTCGATCAATATATTTGAGGGTAACGCATGTTAGGTCTAGGTTAGGCCTGGGATTTTCCCTCATCAGACACATACTTTCGCATTCATCACATACTTGTTGAACGGATCCTGGGTTTTTTCTGGTTTGGATCACGTAGCAATGTGGTACCACACTGAAACAGTCCATTAAACCTGGTTTCGATCAATATTTTAGAGGATAACGCATGTTATGCCTGGGACAGGTCTGGGATTTGCCCTCTTCAGGCTCATAGTTTCGCGTTTTTCACATACTTGTTGAAGAGATTCTAGTTTTTTCTGGTTTGGATCACGTAGTAATGTGGTACCACACTGAAACAGTCCATTAAACCTGGTTTCGATCAATATTTTAGAGGATAACGCATGTTATGTCTGGGATATGTCTGGGATTTGCCCCCATCAGGCTCATAGTTACGCGTTTTTCACATACTTGTTGAACAGATTCTGGTTCTCTTCTGGTTTGGATCACGTAGCAATGTGGTACCACACTGAAACAGTCCATTAAACCTGGTTTCGATCAATATTTTAGAGGATAACGCATGTTATGTCTGGGATAGGTCTGGGATTTGCCCTCTTCAGGCTCATAGTTTCGCGTTTTTCACATACTTGTTGAACAGATTCTGGGTTCTTCTGGTTTGGATCACGTAGTAATGTGGTACCACACTGAAACAGTCCACTAAACCTAGTTTCGATCAATATTTTAGAGGATATCGCACGTTAGGACTAGGTTAGGCCTGGGATTTGCGTTCATCAGGGTCATACTTTCGCGTTTTTCACATACTTGTTGAACAGATCCCTGGCTCATTCTGGTTTGGATCATGTACTAATGTGGTACCACACTGAAACAGTCCATTAAACCTGGTTTGGATCAATATTTTAGAGAATAACTGATGTTAGGTCTGGGTTAGGTCTAGGATTTGCCCTCAGCAGGCTCATTCTTTCGCATATTTCTCATACTTGATGGCTAGATCCTGGACTTTTTCAGGAATGGATCACACAGTAATGTGGTACCACACTGAAACCGTCCATAAAATCTGGTTTCGATCAATATTTTAGAGGATAACGCATGTTATGTCTAGGTTAGGCCTGGGATTTGCCCTAATCAGGCTCAAACTTTCGCATATTTCTCATACTTGATGGCTATATCCTGGGCTTTTTCTGGATTGGCGCACGTACTAATGTGGTACAACACTGAAACAGTCCATTAAACCTGGCTTCGATCAATATTTTAGAGAATAACGCATGTTAGGTCTAGGTTAGGTCTGGGATTTGCTCTCATCAGGATCATACTTTCGCATTTTTCACATACTTGTTGAACAGATCCCTGGCTTATTCTGGTTTGGATCATGTACTAATGTGGTACCACACTGAAACAGTCCATTAAACCTGCTTTGGATCAATATTTTAGAGAATAACTCATGTTAGGTCTGGGTTAGGACTAGGATTTGCCCTCAGCAGGCTCATACTTTCGCATATTTCTCATACTTGATGGCTAGATCCCTGGCGTTTTCTGGATTGGATCACGTAGTAATGTGGTACCACACTGAAACAGTCCATTAAACCTGGTTTCGATCAATATTCTAGAAGATAACGCATGTTAGGTCTTGGTTAGTTCTGGGATTTGCTCTGATCAGGCTCGTACTTTCGCATATTGCTCATAGTTGATGGCCAGATTCTGGGCGTTTTCTGGTTTGGATCACGTAGTAATGTGGTACCACACTGAATAAGTCCATTAAACCTGGTTTCGATGAATATTTTCGAGAATAACTCATGTTAGATCTCGGTTAGGTCTGGGATTTGCTCTCATCAGGCTCGTACTTTCGCATATTTCTCATACTTGATGGCCAGATTCTGGCCATTTTCTGGTTTGGATCCCGTAGTAATGTGGTACCACACTGAAACTGTCCATTAAACCTGGTTTCGATGAATATTTTAGAGGATAACGCATGTTATGTCTAGGTTAGGCCTGGGATTTGCCCTCATCAGACACATACTTTCGCATTCTCCACATACTTGTTGAACAGATCCCGGGTTTTTTCTGGTTTGGATCACGTAGTAATGTGGTACCACACTGAAACATTGAATTAAATCTGGTCTTGATAAATATTTTAGAGGATAACGCATGTTAGGTCTGGGTTAGGTCTAGGATTTGCCCTCAGCGGGCTCTACTATCGCATATTTCTCATACTTGATGGCTAGATCCTGGGCATTTTCTGGATTGGACCACGTAGTAATGTGGTAACACACTGAAACAGTCCATTAAACCTGGTTTCGATCAATATTTTAGAGGATAACGCATGTTTATCCAGGTTGGGCCTGGGATTTGCCCTCATCAGACACATACTTCCGCATTCTCCACATACTTGTTGAACAGATCCTGGGTTTTTTCTGGTTTGGTTCACGTAGTAATGTGGTACCACACTGAAACATTCAATTAAATCTGGTCTTGATAAATATTTTAGAGGATAACGCATGTCAGGTCTGGGTTAGGTCTAGGATTTGCCCTCAGCGGGCTCATACTATCGCATATTTCTCATACTTGATGGCTAGATCCTGGGCTTTTTCTGGATTGGATCACGTAGTAATGTGGGGTCACACTGAAACATTCAATTAAACCTGGTTTCGATGAATATTTTAGTGGATAGCGCATGTTATGGTTAGGTTAGGCCTGGGATTTGCCATCATCAGACACATACTTTCGCATTCTCCACATACTTGTTGAACAGATCCTGGGTTTTTTCTGGTTTGGATCACGTAGTAATGTGGTACCACACAAACATTCAATTAGACCTGGTCTTGATAAATATTTTAGAGGATAACGCATGTTAGGTCTGGGTTAGGTCTAGGATTTGCCCTCATCAGACACATACTTCCGCATTCTCCACATACTTGTTGAACAGATCCTGGGTTTTTTCTGGTTTGGATCACATAGTAATGTGGTACCACACTGAAACAGTAAATTAAACATGGTTTCGATCAATATTTTAGAGAATAACGCATGTTAGGTCTTGGTTAGGTCTGGGATTTGCTCTCATCAGGTACATACTTTCGCATTCTCCAGATACTTGTTGAACATATCCTGGGTTTTTTCTGGTTTGGATCACGTAGTAATGTGGTACCACACTGAAACAGTCCATTAATCCTGGTTTCGATCAATATTTTAGAGGATAACGCATGTTATGTCAGGGATAGGCCTGGGATTTGCCATCATCAGACACATACTTTCGCATTCTCCACATACTTGTTGAACGGATCCTGGGTTTTTTCTGGTTTGGATCACGTAGCAATGTGGTACCACACCGAAACAGTCCATTAACCGTGGTTTCGATCAATATTTTACAGGATAACCCATGTTAGGTCTGGGATAGGTCTGGGATTTGCCCTCATCAGGGTCATATTTTCGCATTTTTCACATACTTGTTGAACAGATCCCTGGCTTTTTCTGGTTTGCATCACGTAGTAATGTGGTACCACACTGAAACAGTCGATTAAAGCAGGTTTCGGTCAATATTTTTGAGGATGACGCATGTTAGGTCTTGGTTAGGTCTGGGATTTGCTCTCATCAGTCTCGTACTTTCGCATATTTCTCATAGTTGATGGCCAGATTCTGGGCTTTCTCTGGTTTGGATCACGTAGTAATGTGGTACCACACTGAAACAGTCGATGAAAGCAGGTTTCGGTCAATATTTTAGGTGATAACGCAAGTTATGTCTGGGATTGGTCTGGGCTTTGCCCTCGTCAGGCTCATACTTTCGCATTCTTCACATACTAGTTGTACAGATCCTGGGTTTTTTTCTGGTTTGGATCACGTAGCAATGTGGTACCACACCGAAACAGTCCATTAACCGTGGTTTCGATCAATATTTTACAGGATAACCCATGTTAGGTCTGGGATAGGTCTGGGATTTGCCCTCATCAGGCTCATAGTTTCGCATTTTTCACATACTCGTTGAACAGATCTCTGGCTTTTTCTGGTTTGGATCACGTAGTAATGTGGTACCACACTGAAACAGTCCATTAAACCTGGTTTCCATCAATATTTTAGAGGACAACGCAAGTTATGTCTGGGAAAGGTCTGGGATTTGCCCTCATCAGGGTCATATTTTCGCATTTTTCACATACTTGTTGAACAGATCTCTGGCTTTTTCTGGATTGGATCACGTAGTAATGTGGTACCACACTGAAACAGTCCATTAAACCTGGTTCCGATCAATATTTTTGAGGATGACGCATGTTAGGTCTTGGTTAGGTCTGGGATTTGCTCTCATCAGTCTCGTACTTTCGCATATTTCTCATAGTTGATGGCCAGATTCTGGGCTTTCTCTGGTTTGGATCACGTAGTAATGTGGTACCACACTGAAACAGTCGATTAAAGCAGGTTTCGGTCAATATTTTAGGTGATAACGCAAGTTATGTCTGGGATTGGTCTGGGCTTTGCCCTCGTCAGGCTCATACTTTCGCATTCTTCACATACTAGTTATACAGATCCTGGGTTTTTTTCTGGTTTGGATCACGTAGTAATGTGGTACCACACTGAAACAGTCGCTTAAACCTGGTCTTGATAAATATTTTAGAGGATAACGCATGTTTGGTCTGGGTTAGGTCTAGGATTTGCCCTAATCAGGCTCATAATTTCGCATATTTCTCATACTTCATGGCTAGATCCTGGGCTTTTTCTGGATTGGATCACGTAGTAATGAGGTACCACACTGAAACAGTAAATTAAACCTGGTTTCGATCAATATTTTAGAGGGTAACGCAAGTTCGGTCTGGGATAGGTCCGGGATTAGCCCTCATCAGGCTCATAGTTTCGCGTTTTTCACATACTTGTTGAACAGATCCTGGGTTTTTCTGGTTTGGATCACGTAGTAATGTGGTACCACACTGAAACAGTCCATTGAACCTGGTTTCGATCAATATTTTAGAGGATAACGCATGTTATGTCTGGGATAGGTCTGGGATTATGCCCTCATCAGGCTCATAGTTTCGCGTTTTTCACATACTTGTTGAACAGATCCTGGGTTTTTCTGGTTTGGATCACGTAGTAATGTGGTACCACACTGAAACAGTCCATTAAACCTGGTTTCGATCAATATTTTAGAGGATAACGCATGTTAAGTCTTGGTTAGTTCTGGGATTTGCTCTCATCAGGCTCGTACTTTCGCATATTTCTGATAGTTGATGACCAGATTCTGGGCTTTTTCTGGTTTGGATCACGTAGTTGTGTGGTACCACACTGAAACAGTCGATTAAAGCAGGTTTCGGTCAATATTTTAGGTGATAACGTAAGTTATGTCTGGGATTGGTCTGGGCTTTGCCCTCATCAGGCTCATACTTTCGCATTTTTCACATACTTGTTGAACAGATCCTGGGTTATTCTGGTTTGGATCACGTAGTACTGTGGTACCACACTGAAACAGTCCGTTAAACATTGTTTCGATCAATATTTTAGAGGATAACGCATGTTATGTCTAGGTTAGGCCTGGGATTTGCCCTCATCAGACACATACTTTCGCATTCTCCACACACTTGTTGAACAGATCCTGGGTTTTTTCTGGTTTGGTTCACGTAGTAATGTGGTACCACACTGAAACATTCAATTAAATCTGGTCTTGATAAATATTTTAGAGGATAACGCATGTTAGGTCTGGGATAGGTACGGGATTTGCCCTCGTCAGGGTCATATTTTCGCATTTTTCACATACTTGTTGAACAGATCCCTGGCTTTTTCTGGATTGGATCACGTAGTAATGTGGTACCACACTGAAACAGTCCATTAAACCTGGTTTCGATCAATATTTTAGAAGATAATGCATGTTAGGTCTTGGTTAGTTCTGGAATTTGCTCTGATCAGGCTCGTACTTTCGCATATTTCTCATAGTTGATGGCCAGATTCTGGCCGTTTTCTGATTTGAAACAGTCGATTAAAACAGGTTTCGGTCAACGTTTTAGATGATAACGCAAGTTATGTCTGGGATAGGTCTGGGATTTGCCCTCGTCAGGCTCATACTTTCGCATTCTTCACATACTAGTTGTACAGATCCTGGGTTTTTCTCTGGTTTGGATCACGTAGTAATGTGGTACCACACTGAAACAGGCGGATAAACCTGGTCTTGAAAAATATTTTAGAGGATAACGCATGTTAGGTCTGGGATAGGTCCGGGATTTGCCCTCATCAGGGTCATATTTTCGCATTTTTCACATACTTGTTGAACAGATCCCTGGCTTTTTCTGGATTGGATCACGTAGTAATGTGGTACCACACTGAAACAGTCGATTAAAACAGGTTTCGGTCAATATTTTAGATGATAACGCAAGTTATGTCTGGGATAGGCTTGGGATTTGCCATCATCAGACACATACTTTCGCATTCTCCACATACTTGTTGAACGGATCCTGGGTTTTTTCTGGTTTGGATCACGTAGCAATGTGGTACCACACTGAAACAGTCCATTAAACCTGGTTTCGATCAATATTTTAGAGGATAACGCATGTTAGGTCTGGGATAGGTACGGGATTTGCCCTCGTCAGGGTCATATTTTCGCATTTTTCACATACTTGTTGAACAGATCCCTGGATTTTTCTGGATTGGATCACGTAGTAATGTGGTACCACACTGAAACAGTCCATTATACCTGGTTTCGATCAATATTTTAGAGGATGACGCATGTTAGGTCTTGGTTAGGTCTGGGATTTGCTCTCATCAGGCTCGTACTTTCGCATATTTCTCATAGTTGATGGCCAGATTCTGGGCTTTTTCTGGTTTGGATCACGTAGTAATGTGGTACCACACTGAAACAGTCGATTAAAACAGGTTTCGGTCAATATTTTAGATGATAACGCAAGTTATGTCTGGGATAGGCTTGGGATTTGCCATCATCAGACACATACTTTCGCATTCTCCACACACTTGTTGAACAGATCCTGGGTTTTTTCTGGTTTGGTTCACGTAGTAATGTGGTACCACACTGAAACATTCAATTAAATCTGGTCTTGATAAATATTTTAGAGGATAACGCATGTCAGGTCTGGGTTAGGTCTAGGATTTGCCCTCAGCGGGCTCATACTATCGCATATTTCTCATACTTGATGGCTAGATCCTGGGCTTTTTCTGGATTGGATCACGTAGTAATGTGGGGTCACACTGAAACATTCAATTAAACCTGGTTTCGATCAATATTTTAGTGGATAGCGCATGTTATGGTTAGGTTAGGCCTGGGATTTGCCATCATCAGACACATACTTTCGCATTCTCCACATACTTGTTGAACAGATCCTGGGTTTTTTCTGGTTTGGATCACGTAGTAATGTGGTACCACACAAACATTCAATTAGACCTGGTCTTGATAAATATTTTAGAGGATAACGCATGTTAGGTCTGGGTTAGGTCTAGGATTTGCCCTCATCAGACACATACTTCCGCATTCTCCACATACTTGTTGAACAGATCCTGGGTTTTTTCTGGTTTGGATCACATAGTAATGTGGTACCACACTGAAACAGTAAATTAAACATGGTTTCGATCAATATTTTAGAGAATAACGCATGTTAGGTCTTGGTTAGGTCTGGGATTTGCTCTCATCAGGCACATACTTTCGCATTCTCCAGATACTTGTTGAACATATCCTGGGTTTTTTCTGGTTTGGATCACGTAGTAATGTGGTACCACACTGAAACAGTCCATTAATCCTGGTTTCGATCAATATTTTAGAGGATAACGCATGTTATGTCAGGGATAGGCCTGGGATTTGCCATCATCAGACACATACTTTCGCATTCTCCACATACTTGTTGAACGGATCCTGGGTTTTTTCTGGTTTGGATCACGTAGCAATGTGGTACCACACCGAAACAGTCCATTAACCGTGGTTTCGATCAATATTTTACAGGATAACCCATGTTAGGTCTGGGATAGGTCTGGGATTTGCCCTCATCAGGGTCATATTTTCGCATTTTTCACATACTTGTTGAACAGATCCCTGGCTTTTTCTGGTTTGCATCACGTAGTAATGTGGTACCACACTGAAACAGTCGATTAAAGCAGGTTTCGGTCAATATTTTTGAGGATGACGCATGTTAGGTCTTGGTTAGGTCTGGGATTTGCTCTCATCAGTCTCGTACTTTCGCATATTTCTCATAGTTGATGGCCAGATTCTGGGCTTTCTCTGGTTTGGATCACGTAGTAATGTGGTACCACACTGAAACAGTCGATGAAAGCAGGTTTCGGTCAATATTTTAGGTGATAACGCAAGTTATGTCTGGGATTGGTCTGGGCTTTGCCCTCGTCAGGCTCATACTTTCGCATTCTTCACATACTAGTTGTACAGATCTCTGGCTTTTTCTGGTTTGGATCACGTAGCAATGTGGTACCACACCGAAACAGTCCATTAACCGTGGTTTCGATCAATATTTTACAGGATAACCCATGTTAGGTCTGGGATAGGTCTGGGATTTGCCCTCATCAGGCTCATAGTTTCGCATTTTTCACATACTCGTTGAACAGATCTCTGGCTTTTTCTGGTTTGGATCACGTAGTAATGTGGTACCACACTGAAACAGTCCATTAAACCTGGTTTCCATCAATATTTTAGAGGACAACGCAAGTTATGTCTGGGAAAGGTCTGGGATTTGCCCTCATCAGGGTCATATTTTCGCATTTTTCACATACTTGTTGAACAGATCTCTGGCTTTTTCTGGATTGGATCACGTAGTAATGTGGTACCACACTGAAACAGTCCATTAAACCTGGTTCCGATCAATATTTTTGAGGATGACGCATGTTAGGTCTTGGTTAGGTCTGGGATTTGCTCTCATCAGTCTCGTACTTTCGCATATTTCTCATAGTTGATGGCCAGATTCTGGGCTTTCTCTGGTTTGGATCACGTAGTAATGTGGTACCACACTGAAACAGTCGATTAAAGCAGGTTTCGGTCAATATTTTAGGTGATAACGCAAGTTATGTCTGGGATTGGTCTGGGCTTTGCCCTCGTCAGGCTCATACATTCGCATTCTTCACATACTAGTTGTACAGATCCTGGGTTTTTTTCTGGTTTGGATCACGTAGTAATGTGGTACCACACTGAAACAGTCGCTTAAACCTGGTCTTGATAAATATTTTAGAGGATAACGCATGTTTGGTCTGGGTTAGGTCTAGGATTTGCCCTAATCAGGCTCATAATTTCGCATATTTCTCATACTTCATGGCTAGATCCTGGGCTTTTTCTGGATTGGATCACGTAGTAATGAGGTACCACACTGAAACAGTAAATTAAACCTGGTGTCGATCAATATTTTAGAGGGTAACGCAAGTTCGGTCTGGGATAGGTCCGGGATTAGCCCTCATCAGGCTCATAGTTTCGCGTTTTTCACATACTTGTTGAACAGATCCTGGGTTTTTCTGGTTTGGATCACGTAGTAATGTGGTACCACACTGAAACAGTCCATTAAACCTGGTTTCGATCAATATTTTAGAGGATAACGCATGTTATGTCTGGGATAGGTCTGGGATTATGCCCTCATCAGGCTCATAGTTTCGCGGTTTTCACATACTTGTTGAACAGATCCTGGGTTTTTCTGGTTTGGATCACGTAGTAATGTGGTACCACACTGAAACAGTCCATTAAACCTGGTTTCGATCAATATTTTAGAGGATAACGCATGTTAAGTCTTGGTTAGTTCTGGGATTTGCTCTCATCAGGCTCGTACTTTCGCATATTTCTGATAGTTGATGACCAGATTCTGGGCTTTTTCTGGTTTGGATCACGTAGTTGTGTGGTACCACACTGAAACAGTCGATTAAAGCAGGTTTCGGTCAATATTTTAGGTGATAACGTAAGTTATGTCTGGGATTGGTCTGGGCTTTGCCCTCATCAGGCTCATACTTTCGCATTCTCCACATACTTGTTGAACGGATCCTGGGTTTTTTCTGGTTTGGATCACGTAGCAATGTGGTACCACACCGAAACAGTCCATTAACCGTGGTTTCGATCAATATTTTACAGGATAACCCATGTTAGGTCTGGGATAGGTCTGGGATTTGCCCTCATCAGGGTCATATTTTCGCATTTTTCACATACTTGTTGAACAGATCCCTGGGTTTTTCTGGTTTGCATCACGTAGTAATGTGGTACCACACTGAAACAGTCGATTAAAGCAGGTTTCGGTCAATATTTTTGAGGATGACGCATGTTAGGTCTTGGTTAGGTCTGGGATTTGCTCTCATCAGTCTCGTACTTTCGCATATTTCTCATAGTTGATGGCCAGATTCTGGGCTTTCTCTGGTTTGGATCACGTAGTAATGTGGTACCACACTGAAACAGTCGATGAAAGCAGGTTTCGGTCAATATTTTAGGTGATAACGCAAGTTATGTCTGGGATTGGTCTGGGCTTTGCCCTCGTCAGGCTCATACTTTCGCATTCTTCACATACTAGTTGTACAGATCCTGGGTTTTTTTCTGGTTTGGATCACGTAGCAATGTGGTACCACACCGAAACAGTCCATTAACCGTGGTTTCGATCAATATTTTACAGGATAACCCATGTTAGGTCTGGGATAGGTCTGGGATTTGCCCTCATCAGGCTCATAGTTTCGCATTTTTCACATACTCGTTGAACAGATCTCTGGCTTTTTCTGGTTTGGATCACGTAGTAATGTGGTACCACACTGAAACAGTCCATTAAACCTGGTTTCCATCAATATTTTAGAGGACAACGCAAGTTATGTCTGGGAAAGGTCTGGGATTTGCCCTCATCAGGGTCATATTTTCGCATTTTTCACATACTTGTTGAACAGATCTCTGGCTTTTTCTGGATTGGATCACGTAGTAATGTGGTACCACACTGAAACAGTCCATTAAACCTGGTTCCGATCAATATTTTTGAGGATGACGCATGTTAGGTCTTGGTTAGGTCTGGGATTTGCTCTCATCAGTCTCGTACTTTCGGATATTTCTCATAGTTGATGGCCAGATTCTGGGCTTTCTCTGGTTTGGATCACGTAGTAATGTGGTACCACACTGAAACAGTCGATTAAAGCAGGTTTCGGTCAATATTTTAGGTGATAACGCAAGTTATGTCTGGGATTGGTCTGGGCTTTGCCCTCGTCAGGCTCATACATTCGCATTCTTCACATACTAGTTATACAGATCCTGGGTTTTTTTCTGGTTTGGATCACGTAGTAATGTGGTACCACACTGAAACAGTCGCTTAAACCTGGTCTTGATAAATATTTTAGAGGATAACGCATGTTTGGTCTGGGTTAGGTCTAGGATTTGCCCTAATCAGGCTCATAATTTCGCATATTTCTCGTACTTCATGGCTAGATCCTGGGCTTTTTCTGGATTGGATCACGTAGTAATGAGGTACCACACTGAAACAGTAAATTAAACCTGGTTTCGATCAATATTTTAGAGGGTAACGCAAGTTCGGTCTGGGATAGGTCCGGGATTAGCCCTCATCAGGCTCATAGTTTCGCGTTTTTCACATACTTGTTGAACAGATCCTGGGTTTTTCAGGTTTGGATCACGTAGTAATGTGGTACCACACTGAAACAGTCCATTAAACCTGGTTTCGATCAATATTTTAGAGGATAACGCATGTTATGTCTGGGATAGGTCTGGGATTAGCCCTCATCAGGCTCATAGTTTCGCGTTTTTCACATACTTGTTGAACAGATCCTGGGTTTTTCAGGTTTGGATCACGTAGTAATGTGGTACCACACTGAAACAGTCCATTAAACCTGGTTTCGATCAATATTTTAGAGGATAACGCATGTTATGTCTAGGTTAGGCCTGGGATTTGCCCTCATCAGACACATACTTTCGCATTCTCCACATACTTGTTGAACAGATCCCGGGTTTTTTCTGGTTTGGATCACGTAGTAATGTGGTACCACACTGAAACATTGAATTAAATCTGGTCTTGATAAATATTTTAGAGGATAACGCATGTTAGGTCTGGGTTAGGTCTAGGATTTGCCCTCAGCGGGCTCTACTATCGCATATTTCTCATACTTGATGGCTAGATCCTGGGCATTTTCTGGATTGGACCACGTAGTAATGTGGTAACACACTGAAACAGTCCATTAAACCTGGTTTCGATCAATATTTTAGAGGATAACGCATGTTTATCCAGGTTGGGCCTGGGATTTGCCCTCATCAGACACATACTTCCGCATTCTCCACATACTTGTTGAACAGATTCTGGGTTTTTTCTGGTTTGGTTCACGTAGTAATGTGGTACCACACTGAAACATTCAATTAAATCTGGTCTTGATAAATATTTTAGAGGATAACGCATGTCAGGTCTGGGTTAGGTCTAGGATTTGCCCTCAGCGGGCTCATACTATCGCATATTTCTCATACTTGATGGCTAGATCCTGGGCTTTTTCTGGATTGGATCACGTAGTAATGTGGGGTCACACTGAAACATTCAATTAAACCTGGTTTCGATGAATATTTTAGTGGATAGCGCATGTTATGGTTAGGTTAGGCCTGGGATTTGCCATCATCAGACACATACTTTCGCATTCTCCACATACTTGTTGAACAGATCCTGGGTTTTTTCTGGTTTGGATCACGTAGTAATGTGGTACCACACAAACATTCAATTAGACCTGGTCTTGATAAATATTTTAGAGGATAACGCATGTTAGGTCTGGGTTAGGTCTAGGATTTGCCCTCATCAGACACATACTTCCGCATTCTCCACATACTTGTTGAACAGATCCTGGGTTTTTTCTGGTTTGGATCACATAGTAATGTGGTACCACACTGAAACAGTAAATTAAACATGGTTTCGATCAATATTTTAGAGAATAACGCATGTTAGGTCTTGGTTAGGTCTGGGATTTGCTCTCATCAGGTACATACTTTCGCATTCTCCAGATACTTGTTGAACATATCCTGGGTTTTTTCTGGTTTGGATCACGTAGTAATGTGGTACCACACTGAAACAGTCCATTAATCCTGGTTTCGATCAATATTTTAGAGGATAACGCATGTTATGTCAGGGATAGGCCTGGGATTTGCCATCATCAGACACATACTTTCGCATTCTCCACATACTTGTTGAACGGATCCTGGGTTTTTTCTGGTTTGGATCACGTAGCAATGTGGTACCACACCGAAACAGTCCATTAACCGTGGTTTCGATCAATATTTTACAGGATAACCCATGTTAGGTCTGGGATAGGTCTGGGATTTGCCCTCATCAGGGTCATATTTTCGCATTTTTCACATACTTGTTGAACAGATCCCTGGCTTTTTCTGGTTTGCATCACGTAGTAATGTGGTACCACACTGAAACAGTCGATTAAAGCAGGTTTCGGTCAATATTTTTGAGGATGACGCATGTTAGGTCTTGGTTAGGTCTGGGATTTGCTCTCATCAGTCTCGTACTTTCGCATATTTCTCATAGTTGATGGCCAGATTCTGGGCTTTCTCTGGTTTGGATCACGTAGTAATGTGGTACCACACTGAAACAGTCGATGAAAGCAGGTTTCGGTCAATATTTTAGGTGATAACGCAAGTTATGTCTGGGATTGGTCTGGGCTTTGCCCTCGTCAGGCTCATACTTTCGCATTCTTCACATACTAGTTGTACAGATCCTGGGTTTTTTTCTGGTTTGGATCACGTAGCAATGTGGTACCACACCGAAACAGTCCATTAACCGTGGTTTCGATCAATATTTTACAGGATAACCCATGTTAGGTCTGGGATAGGTCTGGGATTTGCCCTCATCAGGCTCATAGTTTCGCATTTTTCACATACTCGTTGAACAGATCTCTGGCTTTTTCTGGTTTGGATCACGTAGTAATGTGGTACCACACTGAAACAGTCCATTAAACCTGGTTTCCATCAATATTTTAGAGGACAACGCAAGTTATGTCTGGGAAAGGTCTGGGATTTGCCCTCATCAGGGTCATATTTTCGCATTTTTCACATACTTGTTGAACAGATCTCTGGCTTTTTCTGGATTGGATCACGTAGTAATGTGGTACCACACTGAAACAGTCCATTAAACCTGGTTCCGATCAATATTTTTGAGGATGACGCATGTTAGGTCTTAGTTAGGTCTGGGATTTGCTCTCATCAGTCTCGTACTTTCGCATATTTCTCATAGTTGATGGCCAGATTCTGGGCTTTCTCTGGTTTGGATCACGTAGTAATGTGGTACCACACTGAAACGGTCGATTAAAGCAGGTTTCGGTCAATATTTTAGGTGATAACGCAAGTTATGTCTGGGATTGGTCTGGGCTTTGCCCTCGTCAGGCTCATACTTTCGCATTCTTCACATACTAGTTATACAGATCCTGGGTTTTTTTCTGGTTTGGATCACGTAGTAATGTGGTACCACACTGAAACAGTCGCTTAAACCTGGTCTTGATAAATATTTTAGAGGATAACGCATGTTTGGTCTGGGTTAGGTCTAGGATTTGCCCTAATCAGGCTCATAATTTCGCATATTTCTCATACTTCATGGCTAGATCCTGGGCTTTTTCTGGATTGGATCACGTAGTAATGAGGTACCACACTGAAACAGTAAATTAAATCTGGTTTCGATCAATATTTTAGAGGGTAACGCAAGTTCGGTCTGGGATAGGTCCGGGATTAGCCCTCATCAGGCTCATAGTTTCGCGTTTTTCACATACTTGTTGAACAGATCCTGGGTTTTTCTGGTTTGGATCACGTAGTAATGTGGTACCACACTGAAACAGTCCATTGAACCTGGTTTCGATCAATATTTTAGAGGATAACGCATGTTATGTCTGGGATAGGTCTGGGATTATGCCCTCATCAGGCTCATAGTTTCGCGTTTTTCACATACTTGTTGAACAGATCCTGGGTTTTTCTGGTTTGGATCACGTAGTAATGTGGTACCACACTGAAACAGTCCATTAAACCTGGTTTCGATCAATATTTTAGAGGATAACGCATGTTAAGTCTTGGTTAGTTCTGGGATTTGCTCTCATCAGGCTCGTACTTTCGCATATTTCTGATAGTTGATGACCAGATTCTGGGCTTTTTCTGGTTTGGATCACGTAGTTGTGTGGTACCACACTGAAACAGTCGATTAAAGCAGGTTTCGGTCAATATTTTAGGTGATAACGTAAGTTATTTCTGGGATTGGTCTGGGCTTTGCCCTCATCAGGCTCATACTTTCGCATTTTTCACATACTTGTTGAACAGATCCTGGGTTATTCTGGTTTGGATCACGTAGTACTGTGGTACCACACTGAAACAGTCCGTTAAACATTGTTTCGATCAATATTTTAGAGGATAACGCATGTTATGTCTAGGTTAGGCCTGGGATTTGCCCTCATCAGACACATACTTTCGCATTCTCCACACACTTGTTGAACAGATCCTGGGTTTTTTCTGGTTTGGTTCACGTAGTAATGTGGTACCACACTGAAACATTCAATTAAATCTGGTCTTGATAAATATTTTAGAGGATAACGCATGTTAGGTCTGGGATAGGTACGGGATTTGCCCTCGTCAGGGTCATATTTTCGCATTTTTCACATACTTGTTGAACAGATCCCTGGCTTTTTCTGGATTGGATCACGTAGTAATGTGGTACCACACTGAAACAGTCCATTAAACCTGGTTTCGATCAATATTTTAGAAGATAATGCATGTTAGGTCTTGGTTAGTTCTGGAATTTGCTCTGATCAGGCTCGTACTTTCGCATATTTCTCATAGTTGATGGCCAGATTCTGGCCGTTTTCTGATTTGGATCACGTAGTAATGTGGTACCACACTGAAACAGTCGATTAAAACAGGTTTCGGTCAACGTTTTAGATGATAACGCAAGTTATGTCTGGGATAGGTCTGGGATTTGCCCTCGTCAGGCTCATACTTTCGCATTCTTCACATACTAGTTGTACAGATCCTGAGTTTTTCTCTGGTTCGGATCACGTAGTAATGTGGTACCACACTGAAACAGGCGGATAAACCTGGTCTTGAAAAATATTTTAGAGGATAACGCATGATAGGTCTGGGATAGGTCCGGGATTTGCCCTCATCAGGGTCATATTTTCGCATTTTTCACATACTTGTTGAACAGATCCCTGGCTTTTTCTGGATTGGATCACGTAGTAATGTGGTACCACACTGAAACAGTCGATTAAAACAGGTTTCGGTCAATATTTTAGATGATAACGCAAGTTATGTCTGGGATAGGCTTGGGATTTGCCATCATCAGACACATACTTTCGCATTCTCCACATACTTGTTGAACGGATCCTGGGTTTTTTCTGGTTTGGATCACGTAGCAATGTGGTACCACACTGAAACAGTCCATTAAACCTGGTTTCGATCAATATTTTAGAGGATAACGCATGTTAGGTCTGGGATAGGTACGGGATTTGCCCTCGTCAGGGTCATATTTTCGCATTTTTCACATACTTGTTGAACAGATCCCTGGATTTTTCTGGATTGGATCACGTAGTAATGTGGTACCACACTGAAACAGTCCATTATACCTGGTTTCGATCAATATTTTAGAGGATGACGCATGTTAGGTCTTGGTTAGGTCTGGGATTTGCTCTCATCAGGCTCGTACTTTCGCATATTTCTCATAGTTGATGGCCAGATTCTGGGCTTTTTCTGGTTTGGATCACGTAGTAATGTGGTACCACACTGAAACAGTCGATTAAAACAGGTTTCGGTCAATATTTTAGATGATAACGCAAGTTATGTCTGGGATAGGCTTGGGATTTGCCATCATCAGACACATACTTTCGCATTCTCCACACACTTGTTGAACAGATCCTGGGTTTTTTCTGGTTTGGTTCACGTAGTAATGTGGTACCACACTGAAACATTCAATTAAATCTGGTCTTGATAAATATTTTAGAGGATAACGCATGTCAGGTCTGGGTTAGGTCTAGGATTTGCCCTCAGCGGGCTCATACTATCGCATATTTCTCATACTTGATGGCTAGATCCTGGGCTTTTTCTGGATTGGATCACGTAGTAATGTGGGGTCACACTGAAACATTCAATTAAACCTGGTTTCGATCAATATTTTAGTGGATAGCGCATGTTATGGTTAGGTTAGGCCTGGGATTTGCCATCATCAGACACATACTTTCGCATTCTCCACATACTTGTTGAACAGATCCTGGGTTTTTTCTGGTTTGGATCACGTAGTAATGTGGTACCACACAAACATTCAATTAGACCTGGTCTTGATAAATATTTTAGAGGATAACGCATGTTAGGTCTGGGTTAGGTCTAGGATTTGCCCTCATCAGACACATACTTCCGCATTCTCCACATACTTGTTGAACAGATCCTGGGTTTTTTCTGGTTTGGATCACATAGTAATGTGGTACCACACTGAAACAGTAAATTAAACATGGTTTCGATCAATATTTTAGAGAATAACGCATGTTAGGTCTTGGTTAGGTCTGGGATTTGCTCTCATCAGGCACATACTTTCGCATTCTCCAGATACTTGTTGAACATATCCTGGGTTTTTTCTGGTTTGGATCACGTAGTAATGTGGTACCACACTGAAACAGTCCATTAATCCTGGTTTCGATCAATATTTTAGAGGATAACGCATGTTATGTCAGGGATAGGCCTGGGATTTGCCATCATCAGACACATACTTTCGCATTCTCCACATACTTGTTGAACGGATCCTGGGTTTTTTCTGGTTTGGATCACGTAGCAATGTGGTACCACACCGAAACAGTCCATTAACCGTGGTTTCGATCAATATTTTACAGGATAACCCATGTTAGGTCTGGGATAGGTCTGGGATTTGCCCTCATCAGGGTCATATTTTCGCATTTTTCACATACTTGTTGAACAGATCCCTGGCTTTTTCTGGTTTGCATCACGTAGTAATGTGGTACCACACTGAAACAGTCGATTAAAGCAGGTTTCGGTCAATATTTTTGAGGATGACGCATGTTAGGTCTTGGTTAGGTCTGGGATTTGCTCTCATCAGTCTCGTACTTTCGCATATTTCTCATAGTTGATGGGCAGATTCTGGGCTTTCTCTGGTTTGGATCACGTAGTAATGTGGTACCACACTGAAACAGTCGATGAAAGCAGGTTTCGGTCAATATTTTAGGTGATAACGCAAGTTATGTCTGGGATTGGTCTGGGCTTTGCCCTCGTCAGGCTCATACTTTCGCATTCTTCACATACTAGTTGTACAGATCCTGGGTTTTTTTCTGGTTTGGATCACGTAGCAATGTGGTACCACACCGAAACAGTCCATTAACCGTGGTTTCGATCAATATTTTACAGGATAACCCATGTTAGGTCTGGGATAGGTCTGGGATTTGCCCTCATCAGGCTCATAGTTTCGCATTTTTCACATACTCGTTGAACAGATCTCTGGCTTTTTCTGGTTTGGATCACGTAGTAATGTGGTACCACACTGAAACAGTCCATTAAACCTGGTTTCCATCAATATTTTAGAGGACAACGCAAGTTATGTCTGGGAAAGGTCTGGGATTTGCCCTCATCAGGGTCATATTTTCGCATTTTTCACATACTTGTTGAACAGATCTCTGGCTTTTTCTGGATTGGATCACGTAGTAATGTGGTACCACACTGAAACAGTCCATTAAACCTGGTTCCGATCAATATTTTTGAGGATGACGCATGTTAGGTCTTGGTTAGGTCTGGGATTTGCTCTCATCAGTCTCGTACTTTCGCATATTTCTCATAGTTGATGGCCAGATTCTGGGCTTTCTCTGGTTTGGATCACGTAGTAATGTGGTACCACACTGAAACAGTCGATTAAAGCAGGTTTCGGTCAATATTTTAGGTGATAACGCAAGTTATGTCTGGGATTGGTCTGGGCTTTGCCCTCGTCAGGCTCATACATTCGCATTCTTCACATACTAGTTATACAGATCCTGGGTTTTTTTCTGGTTTGGATCACGTAGTAATGTGGTACCACACTGAAACAGTCGCTTAAACCTGGTCTTGATAAATATTTTAGAGGATAACGCATGTATGGTCTGGGTTAGGTCTAGGATTTGCCCTAATCAGGCTCATAATTTCGCATATTTCTCATACTTCATGGCTAGATCCTGGGCTTTTTCTGGATTGGATCACGTAGTAATGAGGTACCACACTGAAACAGTAAATTAAACCTGGTTTCGATCAATATTTTAGAGGGTAACGCAAGTTCGGTCTGGGATAGGTCCGGGATTAGCCCTCATCAGGCTCATAGTTTCGCGTTTTTCACATACTTGTTGAACAGATCCTGGGTTTTTCAGGTTTGGATCACGTAGTAATGTGGTACCACACTGAAACAGTCCATTAAACCTGGTTTCGATCAATATTTTAGAGGATAACGCATGTTATGTCTGGGATAGGTCTGGGATTATGCCCTCATCAGGCTCATAGTTTCGCGTTTTTCACATACTTGTTGAACAGATCCTGGGTTTTTCTGGTTTGGATCACGTAGTAATGTGGTACCACACTGAAACAGTCCATTAAACCTGGTTTCGATCAATATTTTAGAGGATAACGCATGTTAAGTCTTGGTTAGTTCTGGGATTTGCTCTCATCAGGCTCGTACTTTCGCATATTTCTGATAGTTGATGACCAGATTCTGGGCTTTTTCTGGTTTGGATCACGTAGTTGTGTGGTACCACACTGTAACAGTCGATTAAAGCAGGTTTCGGTCAATATTTTAGGTGATAACGTAAGTTATGTCTGGGATTGGTCTGGGCTTTGCCCTCATCAGGCTCATACTTTCGCATTCTCCACATACTTGTTGAACGGATCCTGGGTTTTTTCTGGTTTGGATCACGTAGCAATGTGGTACCACACCGAAACAGTCCATTAACCGTGGTTTCGATCAATATTTTACAGGATAACCCATGTTAGGTCTGGGATAGGTCTGGGATTTGCCCTCATCAGGGTCATATTTTCGCATTTTTCACATACTTGTTGAACAGATCCCTGGCTTTTTCTGGTTTGCATCACGTAGTAATGTGGTACCACACTGAAACAGTCGATTAAAGCAGGTTTCGGTCAATATTTTTGAGGATGACGCATGTTAGGTCTTGGTTAGGTCTGGGATTTGCTCTCATCAGTCTCGTACTTTCGCATATTTCTCATAGTTGATGGCCAGATTCTGGGCTTTCTCTGGTTTGGATCACGTAGTAATGTGGTACCACACTGAAACAGTCGATGAAAGCAGGTTTCGGTCAATATTTTAGGTGATAACGCAAGTTATGTCTGGGATTGGTCTGGGCTTTGCCCTCGTCAGGCTCATACTTTCGCATTCTTCACATACTAGTTGTACAGATCCTGGGTTTTTTTCTGGTTTGGATCACGTAGCAATGTGGTACCACACCGAAACAGTCCATTAACCGTGGTTTCGATCAATATTTTACAGGATAACCCATGTTAGGTCTGGGATAGGTCTGGGATTTGCCCTCATCAGGCTCATAGTTTCGCATTTTTCACATACTCGTTGAACAGATCTCTGGCTTTTTCTGGTTTGGATCACGTAGTAATGTGGTACCACACTGAAACAGTCCATTAAACCTGGTTTCCATCAATATTTTAGAGGACAACGCAAGTTATGTCTGGGAAAGGTCTGGGATTTGCCCTCATCAGGGTCATATTTTCGCATTTTTCACATACTTGTTGAACAGATCTCTGGCTTTTTCTGGATTGGATCACGTAGTAATGTGGTACCACACTGAAACAGTCCATTAAACCTGGTTCCGATCAATATTTTTGAGGATGACGCATGTTAGGTCTTGGTTAGGTCTGGGATTTGCTCTCATCAGTCTCGTACTTTCGCATATTTCTCATAGTTGATGGCCAGATTCTGGGCTTTCTCTGGTTTGGATCACGTAGTAATGTGGTACCACACTGAAACAGTCGATTAAAGCAGGTTTCGGTCAATATTTTAGGTGATAACGCAAGTTATGTCTGGGATTGGTCTGGGCTTTGCCCTCGTCAGGCTCATAGATTCGCATTCTTCACATACTAGTTATACAGATCCTGGGTTTTTTTCTGGTTTGGATCACGTAGTAATGTGGTACCACACTGAAACAGTCGCTTAAACCTGGTCTTGATAAATATTTTAGAGGATAACGCATGTTTGGTCTGGGTTAGGTCTAGGATTTGCCCTAATCAGGCTCATAATTTCGCATATTTCTCATACTTCATGGCTAGATCCTGGGCTTTTTCTGGATTGGATCACGTAGTAATGAGGTACCACACTGAAACAGTAAATTAAACCTGGTTTCGATCAATATTTTAGAGGGTAACGCAAGTTCGGTCTGGGATAGGTCCGGGATTAGCCCTCATCAGGCTCATAGTTTCGCGTTTTTCACATACTTGTTGAACAGATCCTGGGTTTTTCAGGTTTGGATCACGTAGTAATGTGGTACCACACTGAAACAGTCCATTAAACCTGGTTTCGATCAATATTTTAGAGGATAACGCATGTTATGTCTGGGATAGGTCTGGGATTATGCCCTCATCAGGCTCATAGTTTCGCGTTTTTCACATACTTGTTGAACAGATCCTGGGTTTTTCTGGTTTGGATCACGTAGTAATGTGGTACCACACTGAAACAGTCCATTAAACCTGGTTTCGATCAATATTTTAGAGGATAACGCAGGTTAGGTCTGGGTTAGGTCTAGGATTTGCCCTCAGCGGGCTCAAACTTTCGCATATTTCTCATACTTGATGGCTATATCCTGGGCTTTTTCTGGATTGGATCACGTACTAATGCGGTACAACACTGAAACAGTCCATTAAACCTGGCTTCGATCAATATTTAAGAGAATAACGCATGTTAGGTCTAGGTTAGGTCTGGGATTTGCTCTCATCAGGCTCGTACTTTCGCATATTTCTCATAGCTGATGGCCAGAGTCTGGGCTTTTTCTGGTTTGGATCACGTAGTAATGTGGTTCCACACTGAAACAGTCGATTAAATCAGGTTTCGATCAATATTTTACAGGATAACCCATGTTAGGTCTGGGATAGGTCTGGGATTTGCCCTCATCAGGCTCATAGTTTCGCATTTTTCACATACTCGTTGAACAGATCTCTGGCTTTTTCTGGTTTGGATCACGTAGTAATGTGGTACCACACTGAAACAGTCCATTAAACCTGGTTTCCATCAATATTTTAGAGGACAACGCAAGTTATGTCTGGGAAAGGTCTGGGATTTGCCCTCATCAGGGTCATATTTTCGCATTTTTCACATACTTGTTGAACAGATCTCTGGCTTTTTCTGGATTGGATCACGTAGTAATGTGGTACCACACTGAAACAGTCCATTAAACCTGGTTCCGATCAATATTTTTGAGGATGACGCATGTTAGGTCTTGGTTAGGTCTGGGATTTGCTCTCATCAGTCTCGTACTTTCGCATATTTCTCATAGTTGATGGCCAGATTCTGGGCTTTCTCTGGTTTGGATCACGTAGTAATGTGGTACCACACTGAAACAGTCGATTAAAGCAGGTTTCGGTCAATATTTTAGGTGATAACGCAAGTTATGTCTGGGATTGGTCTGGGCTTTGCCCTCGTCAGGCTCATACATTCGCATTCTTCACATACTAGTTGTACAGATCCTGGGTTTTTTTCTGGTTTGGATCACGTAGTAATGTGGTACCACACTGAAACAGTCGCTTAAACCTGGTCTTGATAAATATTTTAGAGGATAACGCATGTTTGGTCTGGGTTAGGTCTAGGATTTGCCCTAATCAGGCTCATAATTTCGCATATTTCTCATACTTCATGGCTAGATCCTGGGCTTTTTCTGGATTGGATCACGTAGTAATGAGGTACCACACTGAAACAGTAAATTAAACCTGGTTTCGATCAATATTTTAGAGGGTAACGCAAGTTCGGTCTGGGATAGGTCCGGGATTAGCCCTCATCAGGCTCATAGTTTCGCGTTTTTCACATACTTGTTGAACAGATCCTGGGTTTTTCTGGTTTGGATCACGTAGTAATGTGGTACCACACTGAAACAGTCCATTAAACCTGGTTTCGATCAATATTTTAGAGGATAACGCATGTTATGTCTGGGATAGGTCTGGGATTATGCCCTCATCAGGCTCATAGTTTCGCGGTTTTCACATACTTGTTGAACAGATCCTGGGTTTTTCTGGTTTGGATCACGTAGTAATGTGGTACCACACTGAAACAGTCCATTAAACCTGGTTTCGATCAATATTTTAGAGGATAACGCATGTTAAGTCTTGGTTAGTTCTGGGATTTGCTCTCATCAGGCTCGTACTTTCGCATATTTCTGATAGTTGATGACCAGATTCTGGGCTTTTTCTGGTTTGGATCACGTAGTTGTGTGGTACCACACTGAAACAGTCGATTAAAGCAGGTTTCGGTCAATATTTTAGGTGATAACGTAAGTTATGTCTGGGATTGGTCTGGGCTTTGCCCTCATCAGGCTCATACTTTCGCATTCTCCACATACTTGTTGAACGGATCCTGGGTTTTTTCTGGTTTGGATCACGTAGCAATGTGGTACCACACCGAAACAGTCCATTAACCGTGGTTTCGATCAATATTTTACAGGATAACCCATGTTAGGTCTGGGATAGGTCTGGGATTTGCCCTCATCAGGGTCATATTTTCGCATTTTTCACATACTTGTTGAACAGATCCCTGGGTTTTTCTGGTTTGCATCACGTAGTAATGTGGTACCACACTGAAACAGTCGATTAAAGCAGGTTTCGGTCAATATTTTTGAGGATGACGCATGTTAGGTCTTGGTTAGGTCTGGGATTTGCTCTCATCAGTCTCGTACTTTCGCATATTTCTCATAGTTGATGGCCAGATTCTGGGCTTTCTCTGGTTTGGATCACGTAGTAATGTGGTACCACACTGAAACAGTCGATGAAAGCAGGTTTCGGTCAATATTTTAGGTGATAACGCAAGTTATGTCTGGGATTGGTCTGGGCTTTGCCCTCGTCAGGCTCATACTTTCGCATTCTTCACATACTAGTTGTACAGATCCTGGGTTTTTTTCTGGTTTGGATCACGTAGCAATGTGGTACCACACCGAAACAGTCCATTAACCGTGGTTTCGATCAATATTTTAGAGGACAACGCAAGTTATGTCTGGGAAAGGTCTGGGATTTGCCCTCATCAGGGTCATATTTTCGCATTTTTCACATACTTGTTGAACAGATCTCTGGCTTTTTCTGGATTGGATCACGTAGTAATGTGGTACCACACTGAAACAGTCCATTAAACCTGGTTCCGATCAATATTTTTGAGGATGACGCATGTTAGGTCTTGGTTAGGTCTGGGATTTGCTCTCATCAGTCTCGTACTTTCGCATATTTCTCATAGTTGATGGCCAGATTCTGGGCTTTCTCTGGTTTGGATCACGTAGTAATGTGGTACCACACTGAAACAGTCGATTAAAGCAGGTTTCGGTCAATATTTTAGGTGATAACGCAAGTTATGTCTGGGATTGGTCTGGGCTTTGCCCTCGTCAGGCTCATACATTCGCATTCTTCACATACTAGTTATACAGATCCTGGGGTTTTTTCTGGTTTGGATCACGTAGTAATGTGGTACCACACTGAAACAGTCGCTTAAACCTGGTCTTGATAAATATTTTAGAGGATAACGCATGTTTGGTCTGGGTTAGGTCTAGGATTTGCCCTAATCAGGCTCATAATTTCGCATATTTCTCATACTTCATGGCTAGATCCTGGGCTTTTTCTGGATTGGATCACGTAGTAATGAGGTACCACACTGAAACAGTAAATTAAACCTGGTTTCGATCAATATTTTAGAGGGTAACGCAAGTTCGGTCTGGGATAGGTCCGGGATTAGCCCTCATCAGGCTCATAGTTTCGCGTTTTTCACATACTTGTTGAACAGATCCTGGGTTTTTCAGGTTTGGATCACGTAGTAATGTGGTACCACACTGAAACAGTCCATTAAACCTGGTTTCGATCAATATTTTAGAGGATAACGCATGTTATGTCTGGGATAGGTCTGGGATTATGCCCTCATCAGGCTCATAGTTTCGCGTTTTTCACATACTTGTTGAACAGATCCTGGGTTTTTCTGGTTTGGATCACGTAGTAATGTGGTACCACACTGAAACAGTCCATTAAACCTGGTTTCGATCAATATTTTAGAGGATAACGCATGTTAAGTCTTGGTTAGTTCTGGGATTTGCTCTCATCAGGCTCGTACTTTCGCATATTTCTGATAGTTGATGACCAGATTCTGGGCTTTTTCTGGTTTGGATCACGTAGTTGTGTGGTACCACACTGAAACAGTCGATTAAAGCAGGTTTCGGTCAATATTTTAGGTGATAACGTAAGTTATGTCTGGGATTGGTCTGGGCTTTGCCCTCATCAGGCTCATACTTTCGCATTCTCCACATACTTGTTGAACGGATCCTGGGTTTTTTCTGGTTTGGATCACGTAGCAATGTGGTACCACACCGAAACAGTCCATTAACCGTGGTTTCGATCAATATTTTACAGGATAACCCATGTTAGGTCTGGGATAGGTCTGGGATTTGCCCTCATCAGGGTCATATTTTCGCATTTTTCACATACTTGTTGAACAGATCCCTGGCTTTTTCTGGTTTGCATCACGTAGTAATGTGGTACCACACTGAAACAGTCGATTAAAGCAGGTTTCGGTCAATATTTTTGAGGATGACGCATGTTAGGTCTTGGTTAGGTCTGGGATTTGCTCTCATCAGTCTCGTACTTTCGCATATTTCTCATAGTTGATGGCCAGATTCTGGGCTTTCTCTGGTTTGGATCACGTAGTAATGTGGTACCACACTGAAACAGTCGATGAAAGCAGGTTTCGGTCAATATTTTAGGTGATAACGCAAGTTATGTCTGGGATTGGTCTGGGCTTTGCCCTCGTCAGGCTCATACTTTCGCATTCTTCACATACTAGTTGTACAGATCCTGGGTTTTTTTCTGGTTTGGATCACGTAGCAATGTGGTACCACACCGAAACAGTCCATTAACCGTGGTTTCGATCAATATTTTACAGGATAACCCATGTTAGGTCTGGGATAGGTCTGGGATTTGCCCTCATCAGGCTCATAGTTTCGCATTTTTCACATACTCGTTGAACAGATCTCTGGCTTTTTCTGGTTTGGATCACGTAGTAATGTGGTACCACACTGAAACAGTCCATTAAACCTGGTTTCCATCAATATTTTAGAGGACAACGCAAGTTATGTCTGGGAAAGGTCTGGGATTTGCCCTCATCAGGGTCATATTTTCGCATTTTTCACATACTTGTTGAACAGATCTCTGGCTTTTTCTGGATTGGATCACGTAGTAATGTGGTACCACACTGAAACAGTCCATTAAACCTGGTTCCGATCAATATTTTTGAGGATGACGCATGTTAGGTCTTGGTTAGGTCTGGGATTTGCTCTCATCAGTCTCGTACTTTCGCATATTTCTCATAGTTGATGGCCAGATTCTGGGCTTTCTCTGGTTTGGATCACGTAGTAATGTGGTACCACACTGAAACAGTCGATTAAAGCAGGTTTCGGTCAATATTTTAGGTGATAACGCAAGTTATGTCTGGGATTGGTCTGGGCTTTGCCCTCGTCAGGCTCATACATTCGCATTCTTCACATACTAGTTATACAGATCCTGGGTTTTTTTCTGGTTTGGATCACGTAGTAATGTGGTACCACACTGAAACAGTCGCTTAAACCTGGTCTTGATAAATATTTTAGAGGATAACGCATGTTTGGTCTGGGTTAGGTCTAGGATTTGCCCTAATCAGGCTCATAATTTCGCATATTTCTCATACTTCATGGCTAGATCCTGGGCTTTTTCTGGATTGGATCACGTAGTAATGAGGTACCACACTGAAACAGTAAATTAAACCTGGTTTCGATCAATATTTTAGAGGGTAACGCAAGTTCGGTCTGGGATAGGTCCGGGATTAGCCCTCATCAGGCTCATAGTTTCGCGTTTTTCACATACTTGTTGAACAGATCCTGGGTTTTTCAGGTTTGGATCACGTAGTAATGTGGTACCACACTGAAACAGTCCATTAAACCTGGTTTCGATCAATATTTTAGAGGATAACGCATGTTATGTCTGGGATAGGTCTGGGATTATGCCCTCATCAGGCTCATAGTTTCGCGTTTTTCACATACTTGTTGAACAGATCCTGGGTTTTTCTGGTTTGGATCACGTAGTAATGTGGTACCACACTGAAACAGTCCATTAAACCTGGTTTCGATCAATATTTTAGAGGATAACGCAGGTTAGGTCTGGGTTAGGTCTAGGATTTGCCCTCAGCGGGCTCAAACTTTCGCATATTTCTCATACTTGATGGCTATATCCTGGGCTTTTTCTGGATTGGATCACGTACTAATGCGGTACAACACTGAAACAGTCCATTAAACCTGGCTTCGATCAATATTTAAGAGAATAACGCATGTTAGGTCTAGGTTAGGTCTGGGATTTGCTCTCATCAGGCTCGTACTTTCGCATATTTCTCATAGCTGATGGCCAGATTCTGGGCTTTTTCTGGTTTGGATCACGTAGTAATGTGGTTCCACACTGAAACAGTCGATTAAATCAGGTTTCGGGCAATATTTTGGAGGGTAACGCATGTTATGTCTGGGATTGGCCTGGGATTTGCCATCATCAGACACATACTTTCGCATTCTCCACATACTTGTTGAACAGATCCTGGGTTTTTATGGTTTGGATCACGTAGTAATGTGGTACCACACTGAAGCAGTCCATTAAACCTGGTTTCGATCAATATTTTAGAGGATAACGCATGTTATGTCTGGGATAGGTCTGGGATTTTGCCCTCATCAGGCTCATAGTTTCGCGTTTTTCACATACTTGTTGAACAGATCCTGGGTTTTTCTGGTTTGGATCACGTAGTAATGTGGTACCACACTGAAACAGTCCATTAAACCTGGTTTCGATCAATATTTTAGAGGATAACGCATGTTAGGTCTGGGTTAGGCCTAGGATTTGCCCTCAGCGGGCTCATACTATCGCATATTTCTCATACTTGATGGCTAGATCCTGGGCTTTTTCTGGATTGGATCAGGTAGTAATGTGGCATCACACTGAAACATTCAATTATACCTGGTTTCGATCAATATTTTAGAGGATGACGCATGTTAGGTCTTGGTTAGGTCTGGGATTTGCCCTCATCAGGGTCATATCTTCGCATTTTTCACATACTTGTTGAACAGATCCCTGGCTTTTTCTGGTTTGCATCACGTAGTAATGTGGTACCACACTGCAACAGTCTATTAGACCTGGTTTCGATCAGTATTTTAGAGGATAACGCATGTTATGTCTGGGATAGGCCTGGGATTTGCCATCATCAGACACATGTTTTCGCATTCTCCACATACTTGTTGAACGGATCCTGGGTTTTTTCTGGTTTGGATCACGTAGCAATGTGGTACCACACCGAAACAGTCCATTAACCGTGGTTTCGATCAATATTTTACAGGCTAACCCATGTTAGGTCTGGGATAGGTCTGGGATTTGCCCTCATCAGGGTCATAGTTTCGCATTTTTCACATACTTGTTGAACAGATCCTGGGTTTTTTCTGGTTTGGATCACGTAGTAATGTGGTACCACACTGAAACATTCAATTAAATCTGGTCTTGATAAATATTTTAGAGGATAACGCATGTTAGGTCTGGGTTAGTTCTAGGATTTGCCCTCAGCGGGCTCATACTATCGCATATTTCTCATACTTGATGGCTAGATCCTGGGCTTTTTCTGGTTTGGATCAGGTAGTAATGTGGTACCACACTGAAACAGTCCATTAAACCAGGTTTCGATCAATATTTTAGAGGATAACGCATGTTATGTCTAGTTTAGGCCGGGGATTTGCCCTCATCAGACACATACTTTCGCATTCTTCACATACATGTTGATCGGATCCAGGGTTTTTTCTGGTTTGGATCACGTAGTAATGTGGTGCCACACTGAAGAAGTCCATTAAACCCGGTTTCGATGAATATTTTAGAGAATACCTCATGTTAGGTCTAGGTTAGGTGTGGGATTTGCCCTCAGCAGGCTCATTCTTTCGCATATTTCTCATACTTGATGGATAGATCCTGGACTTTTTCAGGATTGGATCACGCAGTAATGTGGTACCACACTGAAACCGTCCATTAAACCTGGTTTCGATCAATATTTTAGAGGACAACGCATGTTATGTCTGGGATAGGCCTGGGATTTGCCATCATCAGACACATACTTTCGCATTCTCCACATACTTGTTGAACAGATCCTGGGTTTTTTCTGGTTTGGATCACGTAGTAATGTGGTACCACACTGAAACAGTCCATTAAACCTGGTTTTGATCAATATTTTAGAGGATAACGCATGTTATGTCTGGGATAGGTCTGGGATTTGCCCTCTTCAGGCTCATAGTTTCGCGTTTTTCACATACTTGTTGAACAGATCCCTGGCTTTTTCTGGATTGGATCAGGTAGTAATGTGGTATCACACTGAAACAGGCCATTAAACCTGGTCTTGATAAATATTTTAGAGGATAACGCATGTTAGGTCTGGGTTAGGTCTAGGATTTGCCCTAATCAGGCTCCTAATTTCGCATATTTCTCATACTTCATGGCTAGATCCTGGGCTTTTTCTGGATTGGATCACGTAGTGATGTGGTTCCACACTGAAACAGTCGATTAAAACAGGTTTCGGTCAATATTTTAGAGGACAACGCATGTTATGTCTGGGATAGGCCTGGGATTTGCCATCATCAGACACATACTTTCGCATTCTCCACATACTTGTTGAACAGATGCTGGGCTTTTTCTGGATTGGATCACGTAGTAATGTGGTACCACACTGAAACAGTCGATTAAACCAGGTTTCTGTGAATATTTTAGATGATAACGCAAGTTAGGTCTAGGATAGGTCTGGAATTTGCCCTCATCAGGGTCATACTTTTGCATTTTTCACATACTTGTTGTAGATATCCTGGTTTTTTCTGGTTTGGATCACGTAGTAATGTGGTACCACACTGAAACAGTCCATTAAACCTGGTTTCGATCAATATTTTTGAGGGTAACGCATGTTAGGTCTAGGTTAGGCCTGGGATTTGCCCTCGACAGGCTCATAGTTTCGCGTTTTTCGCATACTTGTTGAACAGATCCTGGGATTTTCTGGTTTGGATCACGTAGTAATGTGGTACCACACTGAAACAGTCCATTAAACCTGGTTTCGATCAATATTTTAGAAGATAATGCATGTTAGGTCTTGGTTAGTTCTGGAATTTGCTCTGATCAGGCTCGTACTTTCGCATATTTCTCATAGTTGATGGCCAGATTCTGGCCGTTTTCTGATTTGGATCACGTAGTAAAGTGGTACCACACTGAAACAGTCCATTAAACCTGGTTTCGATCAATATTTTAGAGAATAACGCATGTTAGGTCTTGGTTAGGTCTGGGAATTGCCATCATGAAGGTCATACCTTTGCATTTTTCACACACTTGTTGAACAGATCCTGGGTTTTTTCTGGTTTGGATCACGTAGCAATGTGGTGCCACACTGAAACATTCAATTAAATCTGGTCTTGAGAAATATTTTAGAGGATAATGCATATTAGGTCTGGGTTAGGTCTAGGATTTGCCCTCAGCGGGCTCATACTATCGCATATTTCTCATACATGATGGCTAGATCCTGGGCTTTTTCTGGATTGGATCAGGTAGTAATGTGGTATCACACTGAAACATTCAATTAAACCTGGTTTCGATCAATATTCTAGAGGATAACGCATGTTATGTCTAGGTTAGGCCTGGGATTTGCCATCATCAGACACATACTTTCGCATTCTCCACATACTTGTTGAACGGATCCTGGGTTTTTTCTGGTTTGGATCACGTAGTAATGTGGTACCACACTGAAACAGTCCATTGAACCTGGTTTCGATCAATATTTTAGAGGATAACGCATGTTATGTCTGGGATAGACCTGAGATTTGCCCTCGTCAGGCTCATACTTTCGCATTCTCCACATACTTGTTGGCCAGATCCTGGGTTTATTCTGGTTTGGATCACGTAGTAATGTGGTACCACACTGAAACAGTCCATTAAACCTGGTTTCGATCAATATTTTAGAGGATAACGCATGTTATGACTAGGTTGGGCTTGGGATTTGCCCACATCAGACACATATTTTCGCGTTCTACACATACCTGTTAATCAGATCCTGGGTATTTTTCTGGTTTGGTTCACGTAGTAATGTGGTACCACACTGAAACAGTCCATTAATCCTGGTTTCGATCTATATTTTAGAGGATAACGCATCTTATGTCTAGTTTAGGGTGGGGATTTGCCCTCATCAGACACATATTTTCGCGTTCTACACATACCTGTTAATCAGATCCTGGGTATTTTTCTGGTTTGGATCAGGTAGTAATGTGGTACCACACTGAAACTGTAAATTAAACCTGGTTTCGATCAATATTTTAGAGGATAACGCAAGTTCGGTCTGGGATATGTCCGGGATTTGCCCTCATCAGGGTCATATCTTCGCATTTTTCACATACTTGTTGAACAGATCCCTGGCTTTTTCTGGATTGAATCACGTAGTAATGTGGTACCACACTGAAAGAGTCCATTAAACCTGGTTTCGAACAATATTTTAGAGAATAACGCATGTTAGGTCTTGGTTAGGTCTGGGAATTGCCATCATCAAGGTCATACCTTCGCATTTTTCACATACTTGTTGAACAGATCCTGTGTTTTTCTGGTTTGGATCACGTAGTAATGTGGTACCACACTTAAACATTCAATTAAATCTGGTCTTGATAAATATTTTAGAGGATAACGCATATTAGGTCTGGGTTAGGTCTAGGATTTGCCCTCAGCGGGCTCATACTATCGCATATTTCTCATACTTGATGGCTAGATCCTGGGCTTTTTCTGGATTGGATCAGGTTGTAATGTGGTATCACACTGAAACATTCAATTAAACCTGGTTTCGATCAATATTTTAGAGGATAACGCATGTTATGTCTGGGATAGGTCTCGGATTTGCCCTCGTCAGGCTCATACTTTCGCATTCTCCACATACTTGTTGGCCAGATCCTGGGTTTATTCTGGTTTGGATCACGTAGTAATGTGGTACCACACTGAAACAGTCCATTAAACCTGGTTTCGATCAATATTTTAGAGGATGACGCATGTTATGTCTGGGATAGGTCTGAGATTTGCCCTCGTCAGGTTTATACTTTCGCATTCTCCACATACTTGTTGAACGGATCCTGGGTTTATTCTGGATTGGATCAGGTTGTAATGTGGTATCACACTGAAACATTCAATTAAACCTGGTTTCGATCAATATTCTAGAGGATAACGCATGTTATGTCTAGGTTAGGCCTGGGATTTGCCATCATCAGACACATACTTTCGCATTCTCCACATACTTGTTGAACGGATCCTGGGTTTATTCTGGATTGGATCAGGTTGTAATGTGGTATCACACTGAAACATTCAATTAAACCTGGTTTCGATCAATATTCTAGAGGATAACGCATGTTATGTCTAGGTTAGGCCTGGGATTTGCCATCATCAGACACATACTTTCGCATTTTTCACATACTTGTTGAACAGATCCCTGGCTTTTTCTGGATTGAATCACGTAGTAATGTGGTACCACACTGAAACAGTCCATTAAACCTGGTTTCGATCAATATTTTAGAGAATAACGCATGTTAGGTCTTGGTTAGGTCTGGGAATTGCCATCATCAAGGTCATACCTTCGCATTTTTCACATACTTGTTGAACAGATCCTGGGTTTTTTCTGGTTTGGATCACGTAGTAATGTGGTACCACACTGAAACATTCAATTAAATCTTGTCTTGATAAATATTTTAGAGGATAGCGCATGTTAGGTCTGGGTTAGGTCTAGGATTTGCCCTCAGCGGGCTCATACTATCGCGTATTTCTCATACTTGATGGCTAGATCCTGGGCTTTTTCTGGATTGGATCAGGTAGTAATGTGGTATCACACTGAAACATTCAATTAAACCTGGTTTCGATCAATATTTTAGAGGATAACGCATGTTATGTCTGGGATAAGTCTGGGATTTGCCCTCGTCAGGCTCATACTTTCGCATTCTCCACATCCTTTTTGTCCAGATCCTGGGTTTATTCTGGTTTGGATCACGTAGTAATGTGATACCACACTGAAACAGTCCATTAAACCTGGTTTCGATTCATATTTTAGAGGATAACGCATGTTATGTCTAGGTTGGGCCTGGGAGTTGCCCACATCAGACACATACTTACGCATTCTCCACATACTTGTTAAACAGATCCAGGGTATTTTCTGGTTTGGATCACGTAGTAATGTGGTACCACACTGAAACAGTGCATTAAACCTGGTTTCGATCAATATTTTAGAGGATAACGCATGTTATGTCTGGGATAGGTCTGGGATTTGCCCTCGTCAGGCTCATACTTTCGCATTCTCCACATACTTGTTGACCGGATCCTGGGTTTATTCTGCTTTGGATCACGTAGTAATGTGGTACCACACTGAAACAGTCCATTAAACCTGGTTTCGATCAATATTTTAGAGGATAACGCATGTTATGTCTAGGTTGGGCCTGGGAGTTGCCCACATCAGACACATACTTACGCATTCTCCACATACTTGTTAAACAGATCCTGGGTTTTTTCTGGTTTGGATCACGTAGTAATGTGGTACCACACTGAAACAGTCCATTAAACCTGGTTTCGATCTGTATTTTAGAGGATAACGCATCTTATGTCTAGATTAGGGTGGGTATTTGCCCTCATCAGACATATATTTTCGCGTTCTACACATACCTGTTAATCAGATCCTGGGTATTTTTCTGGTTTGGATCACGTAGTAATGTAGTACCACACTGAAACAGTCCATTAAACCTGGTATCGATCAATATTTTAGGGGATAACGCATGTTAAGTCTTGGTTAGTTCTGGGATTTGCTCTCATCAGGCTCGTACTTTCGCATATTTCTCATAGTTGATGACCAGATTCTGGGCTTTTTCTGGTTTGGATCACGTAGTAATGTGGTACCACACTGAATCAGTCGATTAAAACAGATTTCTGTCAATATTTTAGATGATAACGCAAGTTATGTCTGGGATAGGTCTGGGATTTGCCCTCGTCAGGCTCATACTTTCGAATCCTTCATATACTAGTTGTACAGATCCTGGGTTTTTATCTGGTTTGGATCACGTAGTAATGTGGTACCACACTGAAACAGTCGATTAAACCTGGTCTTGATAAATATTTTACGGGATTACGCATGTTAGGTCTGGGTTAGGTCTAGGATTTGCCATAATCAGGCTCCGAATTTCGCATATTTCTCATACTTCATGGCTAGATCCTGGGCTTTTTCAGGATTGGATCACGTAGTAATGTGGTACCACACTGAAACTGTAAATTAAACCTGGTTTCGATCAATATTTTAGAGGATAACGCAAGTTCGGTTTGGGATATGTCCGGGATTTGCCCTCATCAGGGTCATATCTTCGCATTTTTCACATACTTGTTGAACAGATCCCTGGCTTTTTCTGGATTGAATCACGTAGTAATGTAGTACCACAGTGAAACAGTCCATTAAACCTGGTATCGATCAATATTTTAGGGGATAACGCATGTTAAGTCTTGGTTAGTTCTGGGATTTGCTCTCATCAGGCTCGTACTTTCGCATATTTCTCATAGTTGATGACCAGATTCTGGGCTTTTTCTGGTTTGGATCATGTAGTAATGTGGTACCACACTGAAACAGTCCATTAAACCTGGTTTCGATCAATATCTTAGAGGATAACGCATCTTATGTCTAGTTTAGGGTGGGGATTTGCCCTCATCAGACACATATTTTCGCGTTCTACACATACCTGTTAATCAGATCCTGGGCATTTTTCTGGTTTGGATCACGTAGTAATGTAGTACCACAGTGAAACAGTCCATTAAACCTGGTATCGATCAATATTTTAGGGGATAACGCATGTTAAGTCTTGGTTAGTTCTGGGATTTGCTCTCATCAGGCTCGTACTTTCGCATATTTCTCATAGTTGATGACCAGATTCTGGGCTTTTTCTGGTTTGGATCATGTAGTAATGTGGTACCACACTGAAACAGTCCATTAAACCTGGTTTCGATCAATATCTTAGAGGATAACGCATGTTATGTCTGGGATAGGTCTGAGATTTGCCCTCGTCAGGCTCATACTTTCGCATTCTCCACATACTTGTTGGCCAGATCCTGGGTTTATTCTGGTTTGGATCACGTAGTAATGTAGTACCACAGTGAAGCAGTCCATTAAACCTGGTATCGATCAATATTTTATGGGATAACGCATGTTAAGTCTTGGTTAGTTCTGGGATTTGCTCTCATCAGGCTCGTACTTTCGCATATTTCTCATAGTTGATGACCAGATTCTGGGCTTTTTCTGGTTTGGATCACGTAGTAATGTGGTACCACACTGAAACAGTCGATTAAACCTGGTTTCGATCAATATTTTAGAGAATAACGCATGTTAGATCTTGGTTCGGTCTGGGAATTGCCATCATCAAGGTCATACCTTCGCATTTTTCACATACTTGTTGACCAGATCCTGGGTTTTTTCTGGTTTGGATCACGTAGTAATGTGGTACCACACTGAAACATTCAATTAAATCTTGTCTTGATAAATATTTTAGAGGATAGCGCATGTTAGGTCTGGGTTAGGTCTAGGATTTGCCCTCAGCGGGCTCATACTATCGCGTATTTCTCATACTTAATGGCTAGATCCTGGGCTTTTTCTGGATTGGATCAGGTAGTAATGTGGTATCACACTGAAACATTCAATTAAACCTGGTTTCGATCAATATTTTAGAGGATAACGCATGTTATGTCTGGGATAAGTCTGGGATTTGCCCTCGTCAGGCTCATACTTTCGCATTCTCCACATCCTTTTTGTCCAGATCCTGGGTTTATTCTGGTTTGGATCACGTAGTAATGTGGTACCACACTGAAACAGTCCATTAAACCTGGTTTCGATCAATATTTTAGAGGATAACGCATGTTATGTCTAGGTTGGGCCTGGGAGTTGCCCACATCAGACACATACTTACGCATTCTCCACATACTTGTTAAACAGATCCAGGGTATTTTCTGGTTTGGATCACGTAGTAATGTGGTACCACACTGAAACAGTGCATTAAACCTGGTTTCGATCAATATTTTAGAGGATAACGCATGTTATGTCTGGGATAGGTCTGGGATTTGCCCTCGTCAGGCTCATACTTTCGCATTCTCCACATACTTGTTGACCGGATCCTGGGTTTATTCTGCTTTGGATCACGTAGTAATGTGGTACCACACTGAAACAGTCCATTAAACCTGGTTTCGATCAATATTTTAGAGGATAACGCATGTTATGTCTAGGTTGGGCCTGGGAGTTGCCCACATCAGACACATACTTACGCATTCTCCACATACTTGTTAAACAGATCCTGGGTTTTTTCTGGTTTGGATCACGTAGTAATGTGGTACCACACTGAAACAGTCCATTAAACCTGGTTTCGATCTGTATTTTAGAGGATAACGCATCTTATGTCTAGATTAGGGTGGGTATTTGCCCTCATCAGACATATATTTTCGCGTTCTACACATACCTGTTAATCAGATCCTGGGTATTTTTCTGGTTTGGATCACGTAGTAATGTAGTACCACACTGAAACAGTCCATTAAACCTGGTATCGATCAATATTTTAGGGGATAACGCATGTTAAGTCTTGGTTAGTTCTGGGATTTGCTCTCATCAGGCTCGTACTTTCGCATATTTCTCATAGTTGATGACCAGATTCTGGGCTTTTTCTGGTTTGGATCACGTAGTAATGTGGTACCACACTGAATCAGTCGATTAAAACAGATTTCTGTCAATATTTTAGATGATAACGCAAGTTATGTCTGGGATAGGTCTGGGATTTGCCCTCGTCAGGCTCATACTTTCGAATCCTTCATATACTAGTTGTACAGATCCTGGGTTTTTTTCTGGTTTGGATCACGTAGTAATGTGGTACCACACTGAAACAGTCGATTAAACCTGGTCTTGATAAATATTTTACGGGATTACGCATGTTAGGTCTGGGTTAGGTCTAGGATTTGCCATAATCAGGCTCCGAATTTCGCATATTTCTCATACTTCATGGCTAGATCCTGGGCTTTTTCTGGATTGGATCACGTAGTAATGTGGTACCACACTGAAACTGTAAATTAAACCTGGTTTCGATCAATATTTTAGAGGATAACGCAAGTTCGGTTTGGGATATGTCCGGGATTTGCCCTCATCAGGGTCATATCTTCGCATTTTTCACATACTTGTTGAACAGATCCCTGGCTTTTTCTGGATTGAATCACGTAGTAATGTCGTACCACACTGAAAGAGTCCATTAAACCTGGTTTCGATCAATATTTTAGAGAATAACGCATGTTAGGTCTTGGTTAGGTCTGGGAATTGCCATCATCAAGGTCATACCTTCGCATTTTTCACATACTTGTTGAACAGATCCTGTGTTTTTTCTGGTTTGGATCACGTAGTAATGTGGTACCACACTGAAACATTCAATTAAATCTGGTCTTGATAAATATTTTAGAGGATAACGCATATTAGGTCTGGGTTAGGTCTAGGATTTGCCCTCAGCGGGCTCATACTATCGCATATTTCTCATACTTGATGGCTAGATCCTGGGCTTTTTCTGGATTGGATCAGGTTGTAATGTGGTATCACACTGAAACATTCAATTAAACCTGGTTTCGATCAATATTTTAGAGGATAACGCATGTTATGTCTGGAATAGGTCTGGGATTTGCCCTCGTCAGGCTCATACTTTCGCATTCTCCACATACCTGTTGGCCAGATCCTGGGTTTATTCTGGTTTGGATCACGTAGTAATGTGGTACCACACTGAAACAGTCCATTAAACCTGGTTTCGATCAATATTTTAGAGGATAACGCATGTTATGTCTGGGATAGGTCTGAGATTTGCCCTCGTCAGGCTTATACTTTCGCATTCTCCACATACTTGTTGAACGGATCCTGGGTTTATTCTGGATTGGATCAGGTTGTAATGTGGTATCACACTGAAACATTCAATTAAACCTGGTTTCGATCAATATTCTAGAGGATAACGCATGTTATGTCTAGGTTAGGCCTGGGATTTGCCATCATCAGACACATACTTTCGCATTCTCCACATACTTGTTGAACGGATCCTGGGTTTTTTCTGGTTTGGATCACGTAGTAGTGTAGTACCACACTGAAACAGTCCATTAAACCTGGTATCGATCAATATTATAGGGGATAACGCATGTTAAGTCTTGGTTAGTTCTGGGATTTGCTCTCATCAGGCTCGTACTTTCGCATATTTCTCATAGTTGATGACCAGATTCTGGGCTTTTTCTGGATTGGATCAGGTAGCAATGTGGTATCACACTGAAACATTCAATTAAACCTGGTTTCGATCAATATTTTAGAGGATAACGCATGTTATGGTTAGGTTAGGCCGGGGATTTGCCATCATCAGACACATACTTTCGCATTCTCCACATACTTGTTGAACAGATCCTGGGTTTTTTCTGGTTTGGATCACGTAGTAATGTAGTACCACACTGAAACAGTCCATTAAACCTGGTTTCGATCAATATTTTAGAGGATAACGCAAGTTCG